>NW_028160106.1:0-48488 GCF_964263955.1 Coregonus lavaretus
TACACACACTATGATGACAGGGTGAGTCTACACACACTATGATGACAGGGTGAGTCTACACACACTATGATGACAGGGTGAGTCTACACACACTATGATGACAGGGTGAGTCTACACACACTATGATGACAGGGTGAGTCTACACGCACTATGATGACAGGGTGAGGTGTGGAAGAGCAGAGGAAGAAAGAGAGAGAGGTGGGGAGGGAGGGAGGGAGGGGGAGGAGGAGAGGGAGGGAGGGAGGGGGAGGAGGAGGAGAGAGGTAGGGAGGAGAAGAGGGAGGGAGGGAGGGAGGGAGAGAGGGAGAGAGGGAGGGAGGGAGGGGGAGGAGGAGGAGAAGAGGGAGGGAGGGAGGGAGGGGGAGGAGGAGGAGGAGAAGAGGGAGGGAGGGAGGGAGGGAGGGAGGGAGGTGGAGGAGGAGGAGGAGGAGGAGAGAGAGAGAGAGAGAGAGAGGAGAGAGAGAGAGAGAGAGAGAGAGAGAGAGAGAGAGAGAGACACTCAGGTACAGGAAGTTCTCATGTTCCCTGCATTCAGCGGTTACCATAGGCCCAAAGGACCCCAGACATCATGAGTTCATCTAAGTGTTTTAAAGCCTGACTCCCCATCCAACTCCATACTAATACAACCATTAGTGATGACATTGGTACATTTCACATTGGTTAGTCTTCCTCACTCACATGAACAAAGTGTGTGTGTTTTCAAGTTTCAGCTTAAACATGCCATGCCATGCTATTACCATATTACACGCACATGTGTTTTAACACACTCATTTATTCAAAAGGCAAGAAGAAGAGAGGAAGAGAGTGTGAAAGAGGAGAGGAAGAGAGGCAGAGGGGTGTTGGTTAAAGGGTTGTGAATCCACGGAAGGAAACGAAGGGGATCAGCCATCCACTGGAGGACAGGAGGAACTAAAAGAGGGAGGAGAGAGGGAGGGAGGGAGACAGAGAGGGAGGGAGACATAGAGGGAGGGAGGGAGAGAGGGAGACAGAGAGGGAGGGAGCAGGGTGTGCTGCAATGCAGAGGAGAGGCAGAGTTTATATCCATGAAATGTAAGTCCTGGATTAACCCTTATTTTTCTCTCTTTCTCTCTATCTCTCACTCTCTCCATCCCTCCAGGTCCGCGGTACGTGATTCAGAAGGTGATAAGGTGATAGATTATAACGAGGAGTTCCGTCTGTTCCTGGCCCACGCGTAACCCTCCCTTCATCCCCCCGACGCTGCCCTCTGTCGTCACTGAGGTCAACTTCACCACCACCAGAGCCGGCCTACGGGGACAGGTAACACACACAGACACACACACACACACACACACACACAGTTACTTTATTACTGTACACTGTGACTGTCTCCTGGTGTTCATTCGGTTAATCAGACCATCCATTGTGTCTGTGTGTACTAGCTCCTAGCTCTGACCATCCAGCAGGAGAAGCCGGAGTTGGAGACCCAGAAGACCCGTCTGTTACAGCAAGAGGAGGACAAGAAGATCCAGCTAGCCATGCTAGAGGAGTCTCTGTTAGAGGTACACACACAGCCAGTCACGCTAGATTAGTCTTTATGCAATCCACACACACTTAGTCACTGTAGAGAGGAATAACTTGTGGAAGTACACTGAACAAAAAATATAAACGTTAACATGCAACAATATAAAATATTTTACTGAGTTACAGTTCATATAAGGAAATCAGTCAATTGAAATAAATTCATTAGGCCCTAATCTATGGATTTCACATGACTGGGAATATAGATATGCATCTGTTGGTCACAGATACTTTTTAAAAAGGTAGGGGTGTGGATCAGGAAATAAGTCAGTATCTGGTGTGACCACCATTTTGCAACATCTCCTTCGCATAGAGTTGATCAGGCTGTTGATTGTGGCCTGTGGAATGTTGTCCCACTCCTCTTCAATGGCTGTGCGAAGTTGCTGGATATTGGCGGGAACTGGAACACGCTGTCGTACACGTCGATCCAGAGCAGCCCGAACATGCTCAATGGGTGACATGTCTAGTGAGTATTGCAGGCCATGGAAGAACTGGGACATTTTCTGTTTCCAGGAATTGTGTACAGATCCTTGCAATATGGGGCCATGCGTTATCATGCTGAAACATAAGGTGATGGCGGCAGATGAATGTCATGACAATGGGCCTCAGGATCTTGTCACGGTATCTCTGTACATTCAAATTGCCATCGATAAAATGCAATTGTGTTCGTTGTCCATAGCTTATGCCAGCCCATACCATAACCCCATCGCCACCATGGGGCACTCTGTTCACAACATTGACATCAGGTAACCGCTCGCCCACACAACGCCATCTGCCCGGTATAGTTGAAACCGGGATTCATCCGTGAAGAGCACACTTCTCCAGTGTGCCAGTGGCCATCAAAGGTGAGCATTTGGTCAAGACCTTGGTGAGGACAACGCATGCAGATGAGCTTCCCTGAGACGGTTCCTGACAGTTTGCGCAGAAGCCGGATGTGGAGGTCCTGGGTCTGCGGTTGTGAGGCCGGCTGGACGTACTGCCAAATTCTCTAAAACGATGTTGAAAGCGGCTTATGGTAGAAAAATGAACATTACATTTTCTGGTAACAGCTCTGTTGGACATTCCTGCAAAACTTGAGACATCTGTGGCATTGTTGTGTGACAAAACTGCACATTTAAGAGTGGCCTTAATGATCAAGCTGTTTAAACAGCTTATTGATATGCAACACCTGTCAGGTGGATGGATTATCTTGGCAAAGGATAGATGCTCACTAACAGGGATGTAAACAAATTTGTGCACCAAACTTTTTGTGCGTATGGAAAATGTGTGGGATCTTTTTATTTCAGCTCATGAAACATGGGACCAACACTTTACATGTTGCGTTTATATTTTTGTTCAGTGTAGCTATAATACAGTGGGGAAAAAAAGTATTTAGTCAGCCACCAATTGTGCAAGTTCTCCCACTTAAAAAGATGAGAGAGGCCTGTAATTTTCATCATAGGTACACGTCAACTATGACAGACAAAATGAGAAAAAAAAATCCAGAAAATCACATTGTAGGATTTTTAATGAATTTATTTGCAAATTATGGTGGAAAATAAGTATTTGGTCAATAACAAAAGTTTCTCAATACTTTGTTATATACCCTTTGTTGGCAATGACACAGGTCAAACGTTTTCTGTAAGTCTTCACAAGGTTTTCACACACTGTTGCTGGTATTTTGGCCCATTCCTTCATGCAGATCTCCTCTAGAGCAGTGATGTTTTGGGGCTGTCGCTGGGCAACACAGACTTTCAACTCCCTCCAAAGATTTTCTATGGGGTTGAGATCTGGAGACTGGCTAGGCCACTCCAGGACCTTGAAATGCTTCTTACGAAGCCACTCCTTTGTTGCCCGGGCGGTGTGTTTGGGATCATTGTCATGCTGAAAGACCCAGCCACGTTTCATCTTCAATGCCCTTGCTGATGGAAGGAGGTTTTCACTCAAAATCTCACGATACATGGCCCCATTCATTCTTTCCTTTACACGGATCAGTCGTCCTGGTCCCTTTGCAGAAAAACAGCCCCAAAGCATGATGTTTCCACCCCCATGCTTCACAGTAGGTATGGTGTTCGTTGGATGCATCTCAGCATTCTTTGTCCTCCAAACACGACGAGTTGAGTTTTTACCAAAAAGTTATATTTTGGTTTCATCTGACCATATGACATTCTCCCAATCCTCTTCTGGATCATCCAAATGCACTCTAGCAAACTTCAGACAGGTCTGGACATGTACTGGCTTAAGCAGGGGGACACGTCTGGCAATGCAGGATTTGAGTCCCTGGCGGTGTAGTGTGTTACTGATGGCAGGCTTTGTTACTTTGGTCCCATCTCTCTGCAGGTCATTCACTAGGTCCCCCCGTGTGGTTGTGGGATTTTTGCTCACCGTTCTTGTGATCATTTTGACCCCACGGGGTGAGATCTTGCGTGGAGCCCCAGATCGAGGGAGATTATCAGTGGTCTTGTATGTCTTCCATTTCCTAATAATTGCTCCCACAGTTGATTTCTTCAAACCAAGCTGCTTACCTATTGCAGATTCAGTCTTCCCAGCCTGGTGCAGGTCTACAATTTTGTTTCTGGTGTCCTTTGACAGCTCTTTGGTCTTGGCCATAGTGGAATTTGGAGTGTGACTGTTTGAGGTTGTGGACAGGTGTCTTTTATACTGATAACAAGTTCAAACAGGTGCCATTAATACAGGTCATGAGTGGAGGACAGAGGAGCCTATTAAAGAAGAAGTTACAGGTCTGTGAGAGCCAGAAATCTTGCTTGTTTGTAGGTGACCAAATACTTATTTTCTACCATAATTTGCAAATAAATTCATAAAAAATCCTACAATGTGATTTTCTGGATTTCTTTTCCTCAATTTGTCTGTCATAGTTGACGTGTACCTATGATGAAAATTACAGGCCTCTCTCATCTTTTTAAGTGGGAGAACTTGCACAATTGGTGGCTGACTAAATACCTTTTTTCCCCACTGTATATCTGATTAGATATTCTGACATCCTTCACTACCATTTGAAATCAATCATTCCACTTCTTCATTATGCACAAAATGTCCACTTCTCATTCCCTTCAGTCAGAACACCACACAATGTCACTTTCTGCCCCTAACTTCTGATGCCCTTCCTCTGTCTCTCTTTCTGTCTCTCTTTCTGTCTCTCTTTCTTTCTTTCTTTCTTTCTTTCTTTCTTTCTTTCTTTCTTTCTTGTCTCTTGTCTCTTGTCTCTTGTCTCTTGTCTCTTGTCTCTTGTCTCTTGTCTCTTGTCTCTTGTCTCTTGTCTCTTGTCTCTTGTCTCTAGACTTTGGCTACAGCTCAGGGGAATATCCTGGAGAATAAGGGACTGATCGACTCTCTGAACCAGACTAAGTCTAGCAGCGCCCTCATACAGGACTCACTGAGGGAGTCACACAGACTCCAGGCCTCCCTGGACCAGGTACACACACACACGCACGGGTGCACACACACACACACACACACGCACGGGTGCACACACACACACGCGCACGGGTGCACACACACACACACACACGCGGACACACACTTTGCTTCCTCTCACACACTGAACTGTAAAACCTCGTCATCGACCTCCCATAGGGTTTGTACACCTCACCCCAAACTGCTGTGTGTGAATGACAGAGGATAATACATCAACCAATCACAGGAGAATAGCAGAGTCTGGAGTCTGTCAGAATAGATGGAATACCACGAGAAGGAGGGGGTGAAAGAGAGATGAGACAGAGATGCTCTGGGGTGAGAGAGAGAGGGATTGGAGAAAAGATTGAGTGTGAGAGATTGATTGAGGGAGACAGGGTGCATGAGAGGGAGAGATGGAGGAAGGGAGAGATGGAGAGATGGAGGAAGGGAGATGGAGAGACGGAGGAAGGGAGAGATGGAGAGATGGAGGAAGGGAGAGATGGAGAGACGGAGGAAGGGAGATGGAGAGACGGAGGAAGGGAGAGATGGAGGAAGGGAGAGATGGAGAGACGGAGGAAGGGAGATGGAGAGACGGAGGAAGGGAGAGATGGAGAGATGGAGGAAGGGAGAGATGGAGAGACGGAGGAAGGGAGAGATGGAGAGACGGAGGAAGGGAGAGATGGAGAGACGGAGGAAGGGAGATGGAGAGATGGAGAGACGGAGGAAGGGAGAGATGGAGAGATGGAGGAAGGGAGATGGAGGAAGGGAGAGATGGAGAGACGGAGGAAGGGAGAGATGGAGAGACGGAGGAAGGGAGAGATGGAGAGACGGAGGAAGGGAGAGATGGAGAGATGGAGGAAGGGAGAGATGGAGAGACGGAGGAAGGGAGAGATGGAGAGACGGAGGAAGGGAGAGATGGAGAGACGGAGGAAGGGAGAGATGGAGAGATGGAGGAAGGGAGAGATGGAGAGACGGAGGAAGGGAGAGATGGAGAGACGGAGGAAGGGAGAGATGGAGAGACGGAGGAAGGGAGAGATGGAGAGACGGAGGAAGGAAGAGTCTGTCTGTCTGTCACCCTGTCTGTCTGTTTGTCATCCTGTCTGTCTGTCTGTCACCCTGTCTGTCTGTCTGTCACCCTGTCACCCTGTCTGTCCCCCTGTCACCCTGTCTGTCACCCTGCCACCCTGTCTGTCACCCTGTATGTCTGTCTGTCACCCTGTCTGTCACCCTGTCACCCTGTCTGTCACCCTGTATGTCTGTCTGTCACCCTGTCTGTCACCCTGTCACCCTGTCTGTCACCCTGTCACCCTGTCTGTCACCCTGTATGTCTGTCTGTCACCTGTATGTCTGTCTGTCACCCTGTCTGTCTGTCTGTCTGTCACCCTGTCTGTCTGTCTGTCTTTGTGTGTGTGTGTCACCCTGTCCGTCTGTCACTCTGTCTGTCTGTCACCCTGTCTGTCTGTCTGTCACCCTGTATGTCACCCTGTATGTCACCCTGTCCGTCTGTCCGTCTGTCTGTCACCCTGTCTGTCTGTCACCCTGTCTGTCAGTCACCCTGTCTGTCAGTCACCCTCTCTGTCTGTCTGTCTGTCTGTCTGTCTGTCTTTGTGTGTGTGTGTCACCCTGTCCGTCTGTCACTGTCTGTCTGTCACCCTGTCTGTCTGTCTGTCACCCTGTATGTCACCCTGTCACCCTGTCCGTCTGTCTGTCACCCTGTCTGTCTGTCACCCTGTCTGTCAGTCACCCTGTCTGTCAGTCACCCTCTCTGTCTGTCTGTCTGTCTGTCTTTGTGTGTGTGTGTCACCCTGTCCGTCTGTCACTGTCTGTCTGTCTGTCACCCTGTATGTCACCCTGTCACCCTGTCCGTCTGTCTGTCACCCTGTCTGTCTGTCACCCTGTCTGTCAGTCATCCTCTCTGTCTGTCTGTCTGTCTGTCTGTCTGTCTGTCTGTCTGTCTGTCTGTGTGTGTGTGTGTGTGTGTGTGTGTGTGTGTGTGTGAGTGCTCAATGAGCAGTGTCTCTATCAACTCAATTAACCATGAGGACATTGGATCCCACATTATACTTTACAGCCAATTACAGAGAATGGTAATACTAACAGCACTCTTTGCCCACAGCAAAGTTGGTTTTAATTGTGGGTTTCTTTTGGCCTTTGTTGAGATGTGATGGGGAGTTGATGTGTGTGTGTGTGTGTGTGTGTGTGTGTGTGTGTGTGTGTGTGTACCGCTGTCTGTGCGTGTGAGGAAAATATAATTATTCCTCTAGGGGGCAGTGTGATACCAGTTCTGACTCTCTCTGTTCTCTCTCAATTCAATTCAATTTCAATTCTCTGTTCCTTCTCTCTCTCTCTTCTCTCTCTCTCTCTCTCCTTTCCCCTATCTGATTTCCTCCCTTTCTCACACCCCACCTCCCCTTTTTTGCTATCACTTTCCCCCTGTCCTTATCTCTGTCTTGCTCTCTCTCCCGTCTCTCCTCTTTCCTATTTCCTATTATTTTCTCACCCTTTCTTGTTCATTCTACCGGATCTCTTCTTCTTCCTCTTCTCCCCTCCCTCTTCCTCTTCTCCCCTCCCTCTTCCTCTTCTCTCCTCCCTCTTCCTCTCCTCCCTCTTCCTCCTCTCCCCTCCCTCTTCCTCTCCTCCCTCTTCCTCCTCCCCCCTCCCTCTTCCTCTCCTCCCTCTTCCTCCTCTCCCCTCCCTCTTCCTCCTCTACCCTCCCTCTTCTTCTTCTCCCCTCCCTCTTCCTCCTCTCCCCTCCCTCTTCTTCTTCTCCCCTCCCTCTTCCTCCTCTTTCCTCCCACCTCCCTCTTGGTTTTTCTCTTCTCCCCCTTACCCAACCTCTGTCTCGCTTTGTCTCCCTCTGTCTCTCCCTCTGTCTCTCTCTCTCCATCTTTCCCCAGGAGCGTGATGCCTACCTGCCGTTAGCTGAAAGTGCCAGTAAGATGTATTTTGTCATAACGGACCTCTCTAGGATCAATAACATGTACCGCTTCAGCCTAGCCTCTTTCCTACGCCTGTTTCAGAGAGCACTGCAGAGCAAGAAGGTAACTGACACACACACACACACACATTCATACACACACACACACACACACACAGGGGGATGTTAATCCTGTAGTTGCAGTGTCCACAGCCAGACGGAGAGGAAGGGTTCAGCTGTGTTGACATTCTCTCCTAACCTTCTCCAGCCCCTCTGAGCTCCCGATATCTCCTCCCATTATACTCCTCTCCTCCCACCAGACCCCTCTCCTCTCCTCCCATGCGACACTTCTCCTCCCATCAGACCCCTCTCCTCTCCTCCCATCAGACCCCTCTCCTCTCCTCCCATCAGACCCCTCTCCTCTCCTCCCATCAGACCCCTCTCCTCTCCTCCCACCAGACCCCTCTCCTCTCCTCCCATCAGACCCCTCTCCTCTCCTCCCACCAGACCCCTCTCCTCTCCTCCCATCAGACCCCTCTCCTCTCCTCCCATCAGACCCCTCTCCTCCCATCAGACCCCTCTCCTCCCATCAGACCCCTCTCCTCTCCTCCCACCAGACCCCTCTCCTCTCCTCCCATCAGACCCCTCTCCTCTCCTCCCACCAGACCCCTCTCCTCTCCTCCCATCAGACCCCTCTCCTCTCCTCCCATCAGACCCCTCTCCTCTCCTCCCACCAGACCCCTCTCCTCTCCTCCCATCAGACCCCTCTCCTCCCACCAGACCCCTCTCCTCTCCTCCCACCAGACCCTTCTCCTCTCCTCCCATCAGACCCCTCTCCTCTCCTCCCATCAGACCCCTCTCCTCTCCTCCCACCAGACCCTTCTCCTCTCCTCACATCAGACCCCTCTCCTCCCACCAGACCCCTCTCCTCTCCTCCCATCAGACCCCTCTCCTCCCACCAGACCCCTCTCCTCTCCTCCCATCAGACCCCTCTCCTCTCCTCCCACCAGACCCCTCTCCTCTCCTCCCATCAGACCCCTCTCCTCTCCTCCCATCAGACCCCTCTCCTCCCATCAGACCCCTCTCCTCCCATCAGACCCCTCTCCTCCCATCAGACCCCTCTCCTCTCCTCCCACCAGACCCCTCTCCTCTCCTCCCATCAGACCCCTCTCCTCTCCTCCCACCAGACCCCTCTCCTCTCCTCCCATCAGACCCCTCTCCTCTCCTCCCATCAGACCCCTCTCCTCTCCTCCCACCAGACCCCTCTCCTCTCCTCCCATCAGACCCCTCTCCTCTCCTCCCATCAGACCCCTCTCCTCCCACCAGACCCCTCTCCTCTCCTCCCACCAGACCCTTCTCCTCTCCTCCCATCAGACCCCTCTCCTCTCCTCCCATCAGACCCCTCTCCTCTCCTCCCACCAGACCCTTCTCCTATCCTCCCATCAGACCCCTCTCCTCCCACCAGACCCCTCTCCTCTCCTCCTATCAGACCCCTCTCCTCTCCTCCCACCAGACCCCTCTCCTCTCCTCCCATCAGACCCCTCTCCTCTCCTCCCATCAGACCCCTCTCCTCCCATCAGACCCCTCTCCTCCCATCAGACCCCTCTCCTCTCCTCCCATCAGACCCCTCTCCTCCCATCAGACCCCTCTCCTCCCATCAGACCCCTCTCCTCTCCTCCCATCAGACCCCTCCCCTCTCCTCCCATCAGACCCCTCTCCTCTCCTCCCATCAGACCCCTCCCCTCTCCTCCCATCAGACCCCTCTCCTCTCCTCCCATCAGACCCCTCTCCTCCCATCAGACCCCTCTCCTCCCATCAGACCCCTCTCCTCCCATCAGACCCCTCTCCTCTCCTCTTCTATTGCTTCTCTCCTCCCTTCTTATTACCAGGGACTGGGTGTAGTCATGGTGGGGTAATGGGGTCAGGAGGAACTGGGTGTAGTCATGGTGGGGTAATGGGGTCAGGAGGGACTGGGTGTAATCATGGTGGGGTAATGGGATCAGGAGGGACTGGGTGTAGTCATGGTGGGGTAATGGGATCAGGAGGGACTGGGTGTAGTCATGGTGGGGTAATGGGGTCAGGAGGGACTGGGTGTAGTCATGGTGGGGTAATGGGGTCAGGAGGGACTGGGTGTAGTCATGGTGGGGTAATGGGATCAGGAGGGACTGGCCCCACACACACAAAGACACACTTACTCCCATTTGCTAGATATTTATCTTCTCAGCCCACCTCAACCTTCTCATTTTCTGAAATAAAACTCTCACACACAAACTCATGTTGCTACGGTGACTAGCTGCTTCTTGGCGACAAATCCTGGATGGCACGGTTTCCAGAGAGAACCCACGGGATTTGGGGAATTGGCGCTTAGTTTCGCCCCAACGAGAGTTCACACACTGTACAACAGCCTGAGATAAGTGTGTCGCTGAACGTTGCTCTCGGCTTGTGAGTGTGTGTGTGTGTGTACTGTGAGTTACGTATGAGCTCTGACTGGTAGATGGTCTCAGAGCTGACCCCCCCCCCCCACACACACACACACAGAGCATCACACACTCCAACAACACTACTAAACGTCTACATATTAAACACCTTTTTGAATGTAGCAGACTGAAAAAGAGTGAGGAGAAGGGACAGAGATGAGGAGAGATACTGGGGTCATAGAGAATGGAGATGAAGGCAGTACGGGAGAGAGAGAGACCTGGCTGGAGTCAATGCTTTTTCTCTCTCTCTCCACAGACGGCTGCTCTTTCATTTCTTCCTCTGATTCCTCTAACTTGGGACTTTGATGTAATTGGACAGAACATGGTTTGTGTGTTTGTGTGTGTGTGTGTGTGTGTTTGGGGGTGTGGTAATTGGACAGAGCAGGTTCTGACCCTACACCCTCCCCTAAGATGACTCCATTTCACACCCTCTCTGACAGCTTTACTGGGACCTCCCTACCGAGCCGCCACTTCAAGGAGAACTTCAAACATAGTGCTGTGTGTGTGTGTGTGTGTGTGTGTGTGTGTGTGCGTGTGCGTGTGTGTGCGAGTGTGCGTGTGTGTGCGTGCGAGTGCGGAGAATTCGTTCTGTCCGTGCACTGCAGTTGATGGGGCCTTCAGACGGTTGTGTTGCCATTGAGATGTGCTCTGAATGAGAGAGAGTGAGGGAGAGGGACAGAGTAATGGGAGTGTTTTCTACACAGGGGAAGAGAGAGGGACTATAGGAGGGGGAATAGAGAGGGACTATAGGAGGGGGAATAGAGAGGGACTATAGGAGGGGGAATAGAGAGGGACTATAGGAGGGGGAATAGAGAGGGACTATAGGAGGGGGAATAGAGAGGGACTATAGGAGGGGGAATAGAGAGGGACTATAGGAGGGGGAATAGAGAGGGACTATAGGAGGGGGAATAGAGAGGGACTATAGGAGGGGGAATAGAGAGGGACTATAGGAGGGGGAATAGAGAGGGACTATAGGAGGGGGAAGAGAGAGGGACTATAGGAGGGGGAATAGAGAGGGACTATAGGAGGGGGAATAGAGAGGGACTATAGGAGGGGGAATAGAGAGGGACTATAGGAGGGGGAATAGAGAGGGACTATAGGAGGGGGAATAGAGAGGGACTATAGGAGGGGGAATAGAGAGGGACTATAGGAGGGGGAATAGAGCGGGACTATAGGAGGGGGAATAGAGAGGGACTATAGGAGGGGGAATAGAGAGGGACTATAGGAGGGGGAATAGAGAGGGACTATAGGAGGGGGAAGAGAGCGGGACTATAGGAGGGGGAATAGAGAGGGACTATAGGAGGGGGAATAGAGAGGGACTATAGGAGGGGGAATAGAGAGGGACTATAGGAGGGAGAATAGAGAGGGACTATAGGAGGGGGAATAGAGAGGGACTATAGGAGGGGGAATAGAGAGGGACTATAGGAGGGGGAAGAGAGCGGGTCTATAGGAGGGGGAATAGAGCGGGACTATAGGTGGGTGAATAGAGCGGGACTATAGGAGGGGGAATAGAGAGGGACTATAGGAGGGGGAATAGAGAGGGACTATAGGAGGGGGAATAGAGAGGGACTATAGGAGGGAGAATAGAGAGGGACTATAGGAGGGGGAATAGAGAGGGACTATAGGAGGGGGAATAGAGAGGGACTATAGGAGGGGGAATAGAGCGGGACTATAGGAGGGGGAATAGAGAGGGACTATAGGAGGGGGAATAGAGAGGGACTATAGGAGGGGGAATAGAGAGGGACTATAGGAGGGGGAAGAGAGCGGGACTATAGGAGGGGGAATAGAGAGGGACTATAGGAGGGGGAATAGAGAGGGACTATAGGAGGGGGAATAGAGAGGGACTATAGGAGGGAGAATAGAGAGGGACTATAGGAGGGGGAATAGAGAGGGACTATAGGAGCGGGACTATAGGAGGGGGAATATTGTTATTTATTTTGCTCTTTTGCACCCCAGTATCTCTATTTGCACATAATCTCTTGCACATCTAGCATTCCAGTGTTAATACTATTGTAATTATTTTGCACTATAGCCTATTTATTGCCTTACCTCCATAACTTGCTACATTTGCACCACTGTATATATATTTTCTGTTGTATTTTTGACTTTATGTTTTTTTTACCCCATATGTAACTCTGTGTTGTTTTTATTGCACTACTTTGCTTTATCTTGGCCAGGTCGCAGTTGTAAATGAGAACTTGTTCTCAACTGGCTTACCTGGTTAAATAAAGGTGAAAAAAAATAAAAAAATAGAGAGGGACTATAGGAGGGGGAAGAGAGAGGGACTATAGGAGGGGGAAGAGAGAGGGACTATAGGAGGGGGAAGAGAGCGGGACTATAGGAGGGGGAATAGAGAGGGACTATAGGAGGGGGAATAGAGAGGGACTATAGGAGGGGGAATAGAGAGGGACTATAGGAGGGGGAATAGAGAGGGACTATAGGAGGGGGAATAGAGAGGGACTATAGGAGGGGGAATAGAGAGGGACTATAGGAGGGGGAATATAGAGGGACTATAGGAGGGGGAATAGAGAGGGACTATAGGAGGGGGAATAGAGAGGGACTATAGGAGGGGGAATAGAGAGGGACTATAGGAAGGGGAATAGAGCGGGACTATAGGAGGGGGAATAGAGAGGGACTATAGGAGGGGGAATAGAGAGGGACTATAGGAGGGGGAATAGAGAGGGACTATAGGAGGGGGAATAGAGAGGGACTATAGGAGGGGGAAGAGAGCGGGACTATAGGAGGGGGAATGGAGAGGGACTATAGGAGGGGGAATAGAGAGGGACTATAGGAGGGGGAATAGAGAGGGACTATAGGAGGGGGAATAGAGAGGGACTATAGGAGGGGGAATAGAGAGGGACTATAGGAGGGGGAAGAGAGCGGGACTATAGGAGGGGGAATAGAGAGGGACTATAGGAGGGGGAATAGAGAGGGACTATAGGAGGGGGAATAGAGAGGGACTATAGGAGGGGGAATAGAGCGGGACTATAGGAGGGGGAATAGAGAGGGACTATAGGAGGGGGAATAGAGAGGGACTATAGGAGGGGGAATAGAGAGGGACTATAGGAGGGGGAATAGAGAGGGACTATAGGAGGGGGATTAGAGAGGGACTATAGGAGGGGGAAGAGAGAGGGACTATAGGAGGGGGAATAGAGAGATTGCAGAGACAAAGAATGCTGAAAAAGGGATGAGAAAGAGTGAAGAGAATGGAGGAGAATGCAATTTATTTGATGGGGAATAGGGTGAGAGAGTTCTGCAAACTATCTTCCATGTTTTTAGCACATACAACTTATCACTATTTGCCCATCCTCAACACATCAATAAATCACATGAAGGGTACAGAGTGTGTGTGACTCATTTGTTTAACATTGTAACTGACAGCTCTCATCCATCTCTCTATCACCCATCCACAGGAGGCAGAGACTACAGAGGCCAGGATAGCAGCCCTGGAGGCAAGCCTGAAAACCATGGTGTACGAATACGTCTGCCGCTCACTCTTCAAGGTAAGAACACACACATGCATACACTGCAGTCAAGGACTGGTGATATACAGAATAAGGTGTCTGCTGACAGGACGGACGTGTGTGTGTCACAGGAATTGGTGGCACCTTGGTGGACAGGCTTGTGGTAAGGGCTGAAGCGGAATCAGTGGAATGGTATCAAATACATCAAACACATGGTTTCCGTGGTTTCCAGGTGTTTGATGCCATTCCATTTGCTCCGTTCCAGACATTATTATGAGCCGGTCTCCCCTCAGCAGCCTCCTGTGGTGTGTGTGTGTGTGTGTGTGTCAGTCAATAGATAAGGCTGTAGGACAGACAGTATCTGCATTAACCTCTCAACTCAGTCCATCTGCTGCCGGCCTCACATTAACATAGAGGAAACACTGGATTACATTGACATGAGGCTACACTGTCCCTCGGGAGGGAGGGAGAGGGGGAGACTGGTTAAGGTGATATCTGTTGGTGTGACAGGTTCCAGGTGTTGCTGTCTGGTGTGGCTTCTCTCCTGACTCCCTGTCAGTGTGTCATCCCTCTCTCTCTTTTTCTCGCTCCCTTTCTCTTCTCTTTTCCCTTCTGTCACTGGATCGGCAATCAACATACACACGCACACACAGGTCATTAAATAGTATCATGAAGGGGAGTTTAAGTAACCTATAATAACCGGCTTCCTCTGGTCAAGTTGTTCTCTCTGGTGAATCACACCTGAAAAACCTTGTCTGAATAGTCAGGACTGGGGATAGATGTTACTGGACCTCTGAAATGCCAGTGCGTGCAAGCGTGTGTGTGTGTGTGTGTGTGTGTGTGGAGAGCGGCAGCCCTCTGCATGGGCATCACGTTGGAGCAGAGGGAATGCTGGGTAACGGCGGAGTGGAAAGGTCAGGCTTTGAGATGAGACGCTCTGAAGTTTTCCTTTTGTTCTCTAACACACAAACACACACAAACAAACACACAAATTCACACACAAATACACACACAAACAAACAAACAAACAAACACAAACACACACTCCATATATCCTACCAGAGACACGAGGGGAGACAAAAGAGTTGTGAATACTTCATCTCCTCTGAGAGAAAGAAGATAGATAAATGAGTCAGGAGGAGATATAGACCTTTCCTATCTAGATAAAGATATTTGTATTAATGCTGAGTGTGGGGACATGCATCGTTTCTTACTACTGCCATGAATGGTAACATGAATGGTATCCTCCATGATTTTGCAATGCTGTTACACATTAAGTAGGGGAAGGTTAGGTTTGGTGTACAGTATATACAGTATGTAGCCTACATACCATTTATTATTTGTTTAGCTAAACTACTATATTCCAGCTCTGATATAAATCATGGTTATTCTTTTGGGGGAGAGGGAGGGAGGGAGGGAGGGGGGGGGGGGGTGGAGGGAGATGGAGAGGGAGGGAGGGAGAGAGAGAGAGGGAGGGAGGGAGGGAGGGGGGAAGAGAGAGGGAGGTCACCTTTGTCAGTATTCAACGTCCATCCATGGCTGAGGACGTCGGGAGATGATATGGAAACCGGCCACTAGGGGCAACAGTGAGCGCAGTTACCTTGAAGTAGGTTTCGGATGGGGATGGTGGATGGGCGTAAGCATCTGCCTCTGGTTTAAAAGGTTGCATGTTGGAATCCAGCGATAGAAAGTTGTATTTTATGTTTTAGTTTTAAGCCTATCCCTTACCTTAACCCTTCGGAGTTAATGCTTAACCTTAAGAATTCGGAATTAATGCCTAAAGTTAACCTTAAATACTTAGAAATTTTACGTTTGTAGCAAATTAGAAATTTGACATTTGAGAAACAGGGATGAACATCTAATTCTGACGTGAGACCTTGTTGGAGAGAAAGCAGTCCCCCGGCCATAGTTTGAGTGACAGTTCCATTTGAGGCAGCGTCTTCCAAGGACGGCAAAAAGGCTGCTCCCTAATCACTACCTCTCAGCCCAGACAGACAGACAACTCCACAGAGAACTATGTGTGTGTGTGTCTGAGATGTGTGTCTGTAAAAGACTCTGTCCCCTCTGTTTTAGTTCACACAGAGACGAGTCCCACCAGGTAAGCAGTGTGTGTCCGTTCTCTCTAAAGATTTATTTAAACAGATCAGCACAGATGACAGCCGACAGCTCTGACAGACCCTCATCATGTGACAAGGGGTAGTGAGGTTTTACTGGACAGATCCCCACAGACAAAACCTCAAGATTACGCCACAAAATGGGATGGATATAACAGACTTTACTTTCACTGAATACTGAATAACGCACATGCAGTAGCGGTGCGTGGATAAAATCGCTGGAGAAGTCCACAAACCATATTGCAAGAATGAATGAATGAATTAAATTGTATTTTCGTGTCAAATCGCCAACTGGCAACCCATCCCTTATGGGATTAATTGACACATAAACAAACATCACAATAATTCACTGTGGTAATTCTTCTTCCGGTGTTCTCTGCATTGCGCATAAGGTTATCCAAACAATAATTATATCCCTACAGCAGTAAAATAATATACATACATACACACTGTATATATACACATGCATACATACAGTGGGGAGAACAAGTATTTGATACACTGCCGATTTTGCAGGTTTTCCTACTTACAAAGCATGTAGAGGTCTGTAATTTTTATCATAGGTACACTTCAACTGTGAGAGACGGAATCTAAAACAAAAATCTAGAAAATCGCATTGTATGATTTTTAAGTAATTAATTTGCATTTTATTGCATGACATAAGTATTTGATACATCAGAAAAGCAGAACTTAATATTTGGTACAGAAACCTTTGTTTGCAATTACAGAGATCATACGTTTCCTGTAGGTCTTGACCAGGTTTGCACACACTGCAGCAGGGATTTTGGCCCACTCCTCCACACATACCTTCTCCAGATCCTTCAGGTTTCGGGGCTGTCGCTGGACAATAAGGACTTTCAGCTCCCTCCAAAGATTTTCTATTGGGTTCAGGTCTGGAGACTGGCTAGGCCACTCCAGGACCTTGAGATGCTTCTTACGGAGCCACTCCTTAGTTGCCCTGGCTGTGTGTTTCGGGTCGTTGTCATGCTGGAAGACCCAGCCACGACCCATCTTCAATGCTCTTACTGAGGGAAGGAGGTTGTTGGCCAAGATCTCGCGATACATGGCCCCATCCATCCTCCCCTCAATACGGTGCAGTCGTCCTGTCCCCTTTGCAGAAAAGCATCCCCAAAGAATGATGTTTCCACCTCCATGCTTCATGGTTGGGATGGTGTTCTTGGGGTTGTACTCATCCTTCTTCTTCCTCCAAACACGGCGAGTGGAGTTTAGACCAAAAAGCTCTATTTTTGTCTCATCAGACCACATGACCTTCTCCCATTCCTCCTCTGGATCATCCAGATGGTCATTGGCAAACTTCAGACGGGCCTGGACATGCGCTGGCTTGAGCAGGGGGACCTTGCGTGCGCTGCAGGATTTTAATCCATGACGGCGTAGTGTGTTACTAATGGTTTTCTTTGAGACTGTGGTCCCAGCTCTCTTCAGGTCATTGACCGGGTAGGTCCTGCCGTGTAGTTCTGGGCTGATCCCTCACCTTCCTCATGATCATTGATGCCCCACGAGGTGAGATCTTGCATGGAGCCCCAGACCGAGGGTGATTGACCGTCATCTTGAACTTCTTCCATTTTCTAATAATTGCGCCAACAGTTGTTGCCTTCTCACCAAGCTGCTTGCCTATTGTCCTGTAGCCCTGTAGCCCATCCCAGCCTTGTGCAGGTCTACAATTTTATCCCTGATGTCCTTACACAGCTCTCTGGTCTTGGCCATTGTGGAGAGGTTGGAGTCTGTTTGATTGAGTGTGTGGACAGGTGTCTTTTATACAGGTAACGAGTTCAAACAGGTGCAGTTAATACAGGTAATGAGTGGAGAACAGGAGGGCTTCTTAAAGAAAAACTAACAGGTCTGTGAGAGCCGGAATTCTTACTGGTTGGTAGGTGATCAAATACTTATGTCATGTAATAAAATGCAAATTAATTACTTAAAAATCATACAATGTGATTTTCTGGATTTTTGTTTTAGATTCCGTCTCTCACAGTTGAAGTGTACCTATGATAAAAAATTATAGACCTCTACATGCTTTGTAAGTAGGAAAACCTGCAAAATCGGCAGTGTATCAAATACTTGTTCTCCCCACTGTACATACATAACATAACATAACATAACATAACATAACATAACATAACATAACATAACATAACATAACATAACATAACATAACATAACATAACATAACATAACATAACATAACATAACATAACATAACATAACATAACATAACATAACATAACATAACATAACATAACATAACATAACATAACATAACATAACATAACATAACATAACATAACATATACAGATAAATAAATACAGAAAAAATAAACAGAAGGCATTTGAAGCCAGTCTGGCACAAAGAGATGATTCATATGGGAGACAAGCCTATACACAATTTATATACACACGTGCCATTTACCACAAAGAAGCTACATATTTTTACAATGTAATTATAGGTAGCCCTTTTTCTTTTATTCCAGGCTTTATCTAAACATTCCGCAAACGGAAATACACAATGGACAAAAAGCCATTTTAGTTTCTCCTCATCGCTCAGCCACATAATGCCAGGGTATATCTGGTGTTCTTTCTGGAATAAGAGCAAGCGTATATGGTGGTAGAAAGGGCCATAGAGGATAAACAGACAGTTACATGACCTACAGCATGGTCAAGCAAGTTAATGTTTCCAACGTTTTCGGACCACTAAACAACTATTGGTTTAGAACCACGGAGAGTTACTGCAGGTTGCAGAGGAAACAGGAGCTGCCTCCACTATTCCAGTACCATTACAACTTCAACACTTCAACATCATCTAATCACCTCTGCTTAGTCTAATATAGTGACAACTAAAAGATACCAAAAACTATTTAGTCCCAATCAACGTGAGCTAAATATGATGTGGCTGTCCATGGTTCTGATTTCTGTGTGTGTGTGTGTGTGCGCGTTCGTGCAAGTAGAAAAACATGTTGACTCACCCTACTTGTAGAGAAACGGCAATGCCATCCTCCTCTCCTTCATGTTGACGTAACGGTGTATCACTCTGTCATACAGTACACGCTTTTATTTTTTGTTGTCCTAGGCTACCTGTCTAAAATGCTTGCTCGCTAGCCTAACTTCCATTCATTGGCAACGTTAGCTAGTTAACATTAGCCTTCTACATCTAGCTACATATTGAACATCCATCCTCTCAGGCCAAGGGCACAACAATGTATGAATTAATGGTTGGATCAGAATCGCCGTTATAATCATTGGCCAGTACGGAGAATTAAGTAAATCCAAAGTCCAAATCCCTATCGCCATCCTTGGCTAATTTAGGAAAGGGCCAATTTTAGCTAGCTAGCCCCCGGAAGACAACAACACAATGAGATGTCAATGACGTATGCTCTCAATGGGATTTGATAGAAGTGACGCCAAATCCAAGATGGCTTCCCTTGACACTTTTTTTTGGTGTGCAAGGACCATTCACAGTTGACTCAGCTCTGCTGTGGTTGTGTGGGCATAGAGTCTGCACTGTGATCCTGACAATTGAATTAATTGGTGGTTTATGTTGTGTGTCTTTGAGAAATGTGCTGCAAATGTTGAATCGATGGCGTGGTTGCCGGCTAGTTGAGACTATGAAAGGTCATGTTCGTGGTGCAGTTGAGCTAATGTGTTTCTGTTCCAGATAAAGCTGTGAGGGCTTATAGATAATATCTGAGGTATGGTCATCATGCTAAGTGTTGTGGTCCAGTTACTGCAGTGGTTAATCTGATGAGTCAGTGTTGATACTAATACTCTGATGGGTCAGATAGGGTTGAGCCCCAGTATAAAAGCTGTTACTGAATAATTCATCCTCAGCCCAGAAAAAAGTCAGTGCTAGCAGTCCCAGCACTCCTAGTGTGTGTGTGGATGTGTGTTTTGTGTGTGTGTGTGCCATATAAATGTGTCTAAGCAGACTGTGAGGAATGGGATAGTGAGAGAGCGTCTGTGTGTGTTCGGCAGGGTTGATAAATGAGAGATTGTGTGTGTGTCTGTGTGTGTGTGTGTGTGTGTGTGTGTGTGTGTGTCGACAGAAAGAGAGATAAATGTGAGAGTCCAGGTGGGTTTAAGCTGGTGAGAATAAATGTATCCTTGGGCTCCAAACCGCCATCCTCCAGAATCTATCAGTGGGCTTTGTGTGTGTGGGTTGGTGTGTCATAAACAGCCCACCTCAGCATTTATTAGCTGAGGAATAGGGGATCCAAGCTCTCTCTTTTTTCTCTATCTCTCTCTCTTTCTCTCTCTCTCTCTCTCTCTCTCTCTCTCTCTCTCTCTCTCTCTCTCTCTCTCTCTCTCTCTCTCTCTCTCTCTTCTCTCTCTCTCTCTCTCTCTCTCTCTCCTCTCTCTCTCTCTCTCTCTCTCTCTCTCTCTCTCTCTCTCTCTCTCTAAATTCAATTCAATTAATTTCAAAGGGCTTTATTGGCATGGGAAACATACAGTGCCTTTGTAAAGTCTTCAGACCCCTTGATTTTTCCCCCACATTTTGTTACGTTACAGCCTTATTCTAAAATTGATAAAAAATTGAAAAAATCCTCAGCAATCAACAAACAATACCCCATAATGACAAAGCGAAAACAGGTTTTTAGAAATGTTTGCTAATTTATAAAATAAAATAAAATAAATATCTTATTTAAATGTGTCTGCTCACAGTCTGCTTACATAACTATTCAGCCCCTTTGCTATGAGACTCAAAATTGAGCTCAGGTGCATCCTGTTTCCATTGATCATCCTTGAGCTGTTTCTACAACTTGATTGGAGTACACCTGTCGTAAATTAAATTGATTGGACATGATTTGGTAAAGGCACACACCTGTCTATATAAGGTCCCACAGTTGACAGTGCACGTCAGAGCAAAAACCAAGCCATGAGGTCGAAGGAATTGTCTGTAGAGCTCCGAGACAGAATTATGTCGAGGCACATATCTGGGGAAGGGTATCAAAACATTTCTGCAGCATTGAAGGTCCCCAAGAACACAGTGGCCTCCATCATTCTTAAATGGAAGAAGTTTGGAACCACCAAGACTCTTTCTAGTGCTGGCCGCCCGGCCGAACTGAGCAATCGGGGGAGAAGGGCTTTGGTCTGGGAGGTGACCAAGAACCCGATGGTCACTCTGACAGAGCTCTAGAGTTCCTCTGTGGAGATGGAAGAACCTTCCAGAAGGACAACCATCTCTGCAGCACTCCACCAATCAGGCCTTTATGGTAGAGTGGCCAGATGGAAGCCACTCCTCAGTAAAAGGCACATGACAGCCCGCTTGGAGTTTTCCAAAAGGCACCTAAAGACTCTCAGACCATGAGAAACAAGATTCTCTGGTCTGATGAAACCAAGATTGAACTCTTTGGCCTGAATGCCAAGCGTCACATCTGGAGGAAACCTGGCACCATCCCTACGGTGAAGCATGGTGGTGGCAGCATCATGCTGTGGGGGTGTTTTTCAGCGGCAGGGACTGGGAGACTAGTCAGGATCGAGGGAAAGATTAACAGAGCAAAGTACAGAGAGATCCTTGATGAAAACCTGCTCCAGAGTGCTCAGGACCTCAGACTGGGGCAAAGGTTTACCTTCCAACAGGACAACGAACCTAAGCACACAGCCAAGACAACGCAGGAGTGGCTTCGGGATAAGTCTCTGAATGTCCTTGAGTGGCCCAGCCAGAGCCCGGACTTGAACCCGATCGAACATCTCTGGAGAGACATGAAAATAGCTGTGCAGCAACGCTCCCCATCCAACCTGACAGTGCTTGAGAGGATCTGAAAAGAATGAGAGAAACTCCCCAAATACGGGTGTGCCAAGCTTGTAGCGTCATACCCAAGAAGACTCGAGGTTGTAATTGCTGCCAAAGGTGCTACAACAAAGTACTGAGCAAAGGGTCTGAATACTTATGTAAATGTGATATTTCTGTTTTTGCTTTGTCATTATGGGGTATTGTATTTAGATTGAAAAAACACAATTTAATCAATTTTTGAAAAAGGCTGTAACGTAACAAAATGTGGAAAAAGTCAAGGGGTCTGAATACTTTCCGAAGGCACTGTGTGTTTACATTGCCAAAGCGTGAAATAAACAGTAAACAAAATGGAAATAAAGAAGGGAAATAAACAATCAGAAATTAGCAGTAAACATTACACTCACAAAAGTGGTAAAATACTGTAGACATTTAAATGTTATATTATTGGCTATGTACAGTGTTGTAACAATGTGCAAATAGTATAAGTATGAAAGGGAACATAAATAAACAGATACATATCGTTTGTATTTCCAATGGTGTTTGTTCTTCACTGGTTGCCCTTTTCTTGTGGCTACAGGTCACACATCTTGTTGCTGTGGAGACACACTGGTATTTCACCTAATAGATGTGGGAGTTTATCAAGATTGGGTTTGTTTTCTTTGTGGGTCTTTAATCTGAGGGAAATATGTGTCTCTAATGTGGCCATACCTTTGGCAGGAGGTAAGGAGGTGCAGCTCAGTTTCCACCTCATTTTGTGGGCAGTGTGCACATAACCTGTCTTCTCTTGAGAGGCTGGTCTGCCTATGGTGGCCTTTCTCAATAGCAAGGCTATGCTCACTGAGTCTGTACATAGTCAAGGATTTTCTTAATTTGGGGTCAGTCACAGTGGTCAGGTATTCTGGAACTGTGTACTCTCTGTTTAGGGCCAGGTAGCATTCCAATTTGCTCTGTTTTTTGATTGATTCTTTCCAATGTGTCAAATAGTTATCTTTTTGCATTCTCATAATTTGGTTGGGTCTAAATGTTTTTCTGTCCTGTGGCTCTGTGGGGTCTGTTTGTGTTTGTGAACAGATCCCCAGAACCAGCTGGCTGAGGGGATTCTTCTCCAGGTTAATCTCTCTGTAGGTGAGGGCTTTGTGGTGGAATGTGTGGGCATCGCTTCCTTTTAGGTGGTTGTAGAATTTAACAGCTCTTTTCTGGATTTTGATAACTAGCGGGTATAGTCCTAATTCTGATCTGCATGCAGTGTTTGGGGTTTTGCGTTGTACACTAAGTATATTTTTGCAGAATTCTACATGCAGAGTCTCAATTGGGTGTTTGTCCCATTTTGTGAATTATTGGTTGGTGAGTGGACCCCAGACCTCACAACCATAGAGGGCAATGGGTTTGATAACTGATTGAAGTATTTTTTGCCAGATCCTAATTGGGATGTCGAGTTTTATGTTCCTTTTGATGGCATAGAAGGCCCTTCTTGCCTTGCATCTTAGATCGTTCATAGCATTGTGGAAGTTACCTGTGGCGCTGATGTTTAGGCCGAGGTAGGTGTAGGCCCTTGGTTGGGGACAGAAGCACCAGATCATCTGCAAACAGTAAACATTTGATTTCTGAGTCCATTAGGGTGAGGCCGGGTGTTGCTAGTGCCCTCGCCAATTCATTGATATACAGTCGTGGTCAAAAGTTTTGAGAATGACACAAGTATTGGTCATCACAAAGTTTGCTGCTTCAGTGTTTGTAGATATTTTTGTCAGATGTTACTATGGTATACTGAAGTATAATTACAAGCATTCCATAAGTGTCAAAGGCTTTTATTGACAATTACATTAAGTTTATGCAAAGAGTCAATATTTGCAGCGTTGACCCTTCTTTTTCAAGACCTCTGCAATCCGCCCTGGCATGCTGTCAATTAACTTCTGGGCCACATCCTAACTGATGGCAGCCCATTCTTGTATAATCAAAGCTTGGAGTTTGTCAGAATTTGTGGGTTTTTGTTTGTCCACCCGCCTCTTGAGGATTGACCACAAGTTCTCAATGGGATTAAGGTCTGGGGAGTTTCCTGGCCATGGACCCAAAATGACGATGTTTTGTTCCCCGAGCCACTTAGTTATCACTTTTGCCTTATGGCAAGATGCTCCATCATGCTGGAAAAGGCATTGGTCGTCACCAAACTGTTCTTGGATGGTTGGGAGAAGTTGCTCCCGGAGGATGTGTTGGTACCATTCTTTATTCATGGCTGTGTTCTTAGGCAAAATTGTGAGTGAGCCCACTCCCTTGGCTGAGAAGCAACCCCACACATGAATGGTCTCAGGATGCTTTACTGTTGGCATGACACAGGACTGATGGTCAGATGACGCAGATGCTAAGCTACAGGACTGTTTTGCTAGCACAGACTGGAACATGTTCCGGGATTCTTCAGACAGCATTGAGGAGTACACCACATCAGTCACTGGCTTCATCAATAAGTGCATCGATGATGTCGTCCCCACAGTGACCGTACGTACATACCCCAACCAGAAGCCATGGATTACAGGAAACATCCGCACTGAGCTAAAGGGTAGAGCTGCCGCTTTCAAGGAACGGGACTCTAACCCGGACGCTTATAAGAAATCCCGCTATGACCTCCGACGAACCATCAAACAGGCAAAGAGTCAATACAGGTCTAAGATTGAATCATACTACACTGGCTCTGACGCTCGTCGGATGTGGCAGGGCTTGAAAACTATTACAGACTACAAAGGGAAGCACAGCCGCGAGCTGCCCAGTGACACAAGCCTACCAGACGAGCTAAACCACTTCTATGCTCGCTTCGAGGCAAGCAACACTGAAGCATGCATGAGAGCACCAGCTGTTCCGGACGACTATGTGATCACGCTCTCCGTAGCCGATGTGAGTAAGACTTTTAAGCAGGTCAACATTCACAAGGCCGCAGGGCCAGACGGATTACCAGGACGTGTACTCCGAGCATGTGCTGACCAACTGGCAAGTGTCTTCACTGACATTTTCAACATGTCCCTGACTGAGTCTGTAATACCAACATGTTTCAAGCAGACCACCATAGTCCCCGTGCCCAAGAACTCTAAGATAACCTGCCTAAATGACTACCGACCCGTGGCACTGACGTCTGTAGCCATGAAGTGCTTTGAAAGACTGGTCATGGCTCACATCAACAGCATAATCCCAGAAACCCTAGACCCACTCCAATTTGCATACCGCCCCAACAGATCCACAGATGATGCAATCTCTATCGCACTCCACACTGCCCTTTCCCACCTGGACAAGAGGAACACCTACGTGAGAATGCTATTCATTGACTACAGCTCAGCATTCAACACCATAGTGCCCTCAAAGCTCATCACTAAGCTAAGGATCCTGGGACTAAACACCTCCCTCTGCAACTGGATCCTGGACTTCCTGACGGGCCGCCCCCAGGTGGTAAGGGTAGGTAACAACACATCTGCCACACTGATCCTCAACACGGGGGCCCCTCAGGGGTGCGTGCTCAGTCCCCTCCTGTACTCTCTGTTCACCCATGACTGCATGGCCAGGCACGACTCCAACACCATCATTAAGTTTGCCGACGACACAACAGTGGTAGGCCTGATCACCGACAACGATGAGACAGCCTATAGGGAGGAGGTCAGAGATCTGGCCGTGTGGTGCCAGGACAACAACCTCTCCCTCAACGTGACCAAGACAAAGGAGATGATTGTGGACTACAGGAAAAAAAAGAGGACTGAGCACGCCCCCATTCTCATCGACGGGGCTGTAGTGGAACAGGTTGAGAGCTTCAAGTTCCTTGGTGTCCACATCACCAACGAACTATCATGGTCCAAACACACCAAGACAGTCGTGAAGAGGGCACGACAAAGCCTATTCCCCCTCAGGAGACTAAAAAGATTTGGCATGGGTCCTCAGATCCTCAAAAAATTCTACAGCTGCACCATCGAGAGCATCCTGACTGGTTGCATCACCGCCTGGTATGGCAACTGCTTGGCCTCTGACCGCAAGGCACTACAGAGGGTAGTGCGTACGGCCCAGTACATCACAGGGGCAAAGCTCCCTGCCATCCAGGACCTCTATACCAGGCGGTGTCAGAGGAAGGCCCTCAAAATTGTCAAAGACTCCAGTCACCCTAGTCATAGACTGTTCTCTCTGCTACCGCACGGCAAGCGGTACCGGAGTGCCAAGTCTAGGTCCAAAAGACTTCTCAACAGCTTCTACCCCCAAGCCATAAGACTCCTGAACAGCTAATCATGGCTACCCGGACTATTTGCACTGCCCCCCCACCCCATACTTTTTACGCTGCTGCTACTCTGTTAAGTATTTATGCATAGTCACTTTATCTCTACCCACATGTACATATTACCTCAACTACCTCAACTAGCCGGTGCCCCCGCACATTGACTATGCAACGGTACCCCCCTGTATATATAGCCTCCCTACTGTCACTTTATTCTATTGTATATATAGCCTCCCTACTGTCACTTTATTTTTACTTCTGCTCTTTTTTTCTCAACACTTTTTTTGTTGTTGTTTTATTCTTACTTTTTTTGTTTAAAATAAATGCACTGTTGGTTAAGGGCTGTAAGTAAGCATTTCACTGTAATGTCTGCACCTGTTGTATTCGGCGCATGTGACCAATAAAATTTGATTTGATTTGATTTGATGATAGCACTCACCATGTCTTCTCCGGACAAGCTTTTTTCCGGATTCCCCAAACAATCGGAAAGGGGATTCATCAGAGAAAATGACTTTACCCCAGTCCTCAGCAGTCCAATCCCTGTACCTTTTGCAGAATATCAGTCTGTCCCTGATGTTTTTCCTGGAGAAAAGTGGCCATTCTTGACACCAGGCCGTCCTCCAAAAGTCTTCACCTCACTGTGCGTGCAGATGCACTCACACCTGCCTGCTGCCATTCCTGAGCAAGCTCTGCACTGGTGGTGCCCCACTCCCACAGCTGAATCAACTTTAGGAGATAGTCCTGGCGCTTGCTGGACTTTCTTGGGCGCTCTGAAGCCTTCTTCACAACAATTGAACCTCTCTCCTTAAAGTTCTTGATGATCGGATAAATTGTTGATTTAGGTGCAATCTTACTAGCAGCAATATCCATGCTTGTGAAGCCCTTTTTGTGCAAAGCAATGATGACGGCACGTGTTTCCTTGCAGGTAACCATGGTTAACAGAGGAAGAACAATGATTTCAAGCACCACCCTCCTTTTAAAGCTTCCAGTCTGTTATTCTAACTCAATCAGCATGACAGAGTGATCTCCAGCCTTGTCCTCGTCAACACTCTCACCTGTGTTAACAAGATAATCACTGACATGATGTCAGCTGGTCCTTTTGTGGCAGGGCTGAAATGCAGTGGAAATGTTTTTTGGGGATTAAGTTCATTTTCATGCCAAAGAGGGACTTTGCAATTAATCTGATCACTCTTCATAACATTCTGGAGTATATGTAAACAGCCATCATAAAAACTGAGGCAGCAGACTTTGTGAAAATTAATATTTGTGTCATTCTCAAAAATTTTGACCATGACTGTATATGTTGAAGAAGGTAGGGCTCAAGCTGCATCCCTGTCTCGCCCCACGGCCCTGAGGAAATAAATATGTGTGTTTATTGCCAATTTTAACCGCACACTTGTTGTTTGTGTACATTGATTTTATAATGTCATGTGCTTTCCCCCCCAACACCGCTTTCCATCAATTTGTATAGCAGACCTTCATGTCAAATTGAGTCGAAAGCTTTTTTGAAATCAACAAAGCATGAGAAGACTTTGGTTTTGGTTTGTTTGTTTGTCAATAAGGGTGTGCAGAGTGTATACATGGTCTGTTGTACGGTATTTTGGTAAGAAGACAATTTTACTTTTGCTCAGGAAATTGTTTTCACTGAAGAAATGTTGGTGATAGTGCAGAGGATTTTTCAGAGATTGCTGCTGACGCATATTCCACGGTAATTATTGGGGTCAAATATGTTTCCGCTTTTGTGGATTGGAGTGATCAGAACTTGGTTTCAAATATTAGGGAAGATGCCAGAGCTAAAGATAATGTTGAAGAGTTTAAGAATAGCCAATTTGAATTTGTGGTCTGTATATTTTAACATTTCGTTTAGTATACCATCAACACCACAGGCCTTTTTAGGTCAGAGGGTTTGTACAGTGAGGGAAAAAAGTATTTGATCCCCTGCTGATTTTGTACGTTTGCCCACTGACAAAGAAATGATCAGTCTGTAATTTTAATGGTAGGTTTATTTGAACAGAGACATAATAACAACAAAAAAATCCAGAAAAACACATGTCAAAAATGTTATAAATTGATTTGCATTTTAATGAGGGAAATAAGTATTTGACCCCCTCTCAATCAGAAAGATTTCTGGCTCCCAGGTGTCTTTTATACAGGTAACGAGCTGAGATTAGGAGCACACTCTTAAAGGGAGTGCTCCTAATCTCAGCTTGTTACCTGTATAAAAGACACCTGTCCACAGAAGCAATCAATCAATCAGATTCCAAACTCTCCACCATGGCCAAGACCAAAGAGCTCTCCAAGGATGTCAGGGACAAGATTGTAGACCTACACAAGGCTGGAATGGGCTACAAGACCATCGCCTAGCAGCTTGGTGAGAAGGTGACAACAGTTGGTGTGATTATTCACAAATGGAAGAAACACAAAATAACTGTCAATCTCCCTCGGCTTGGGGCTCCATGCAAGATCTCACCTCGTGGAGTTGCAATGATCATGAGAACGGTGAGGAATCTGCCCAGAACTACACGGGAGGATCTTGTCAATGATCTCAAGGTAGCGGGGTCAAGGTAGCGGGGACCATAGTCACCAAGAAAACTATTGGTAACACACTACGCCGTGAAGGACTGAAATCCTGCAGCGCCCGCAAGGTCCCCCTGCTAAGGAAAGCACATATACATGCCCATCTGAAGTTTGCCAATGAACATCTGAATGATTCAGAGGAGAACTAGGTGAAAGTGTTGTGGTCAGATGAGACCAAAATGGAGCTCTTTGGCATCAACTCAACTCGCCGTGTTTGGAGGAGGAGGAATGCTGCCTATGACCCCAAGAACACCATCCCCACCGTCAAACATGGAGGTGGAAACATTATGCTTTGGGGGTGTTTTTCTGCTAAGGGGACATCAAAGGGACGATGGACGGGGCCATGTACAATCAAATCTTGGGTGAGAACCTCCTTCCCTCAGCCAGGGCATTGAAAATTGGTCGTGGATGGGTATTCCAGCATGACAATGACCCAAAACACACAGCCAAGGCAACAAAGGAGTGGCTCAAGAAGAAGCACATTAAGGTCCAGGAGTGGCCTAGCCAGTCTCCAGACCTTAATCCCATAGAAAATCTGTGGAGGGAGCTGAAGATTCGAGTTGCCAAACGTCAGCCTCGAAACCTTAATGACTTGGAGAAGATCTGCAAAGAGGAGTGGGACAAAATCCCTCCTGCAATGTATGCAAACCTGGTGGCC
Source organism: Coregonus lavaretus (assembly GCF_964263955.1). Taxonomy (NCBI): domain Eukaryota; kingdom Metazoa; phylum Chordata; class Actinopteri; order Salmoniformes; family Salmonidae; genus Coregonus; species Coregonus lavaretus. The sequence goes on from NW_028160106.1 coordinate 29,123, forward strand.
AACTACAAGAAACGTCTGACCTCTGTGATTGCCAACAAAGGTTTTGCCACCAAGTACTAAGTAATGTTTTGCAGAGGTGTCAAATACTTATTTCCCTCATTAAAATGCAAATCAATTTATAACATTTTTGACATGCATTTTTCTGGATTTTTGTTTTGTTATTCTGTCTCTCACTGTTCAAATAAACCTACCATTAAAATTATAGACTGATCATTTCTTTGTCAGTGGGCAAACTTACAAAATCAGTAGGGGATGAAATACTTTTTTCCCTCACTGTATTTTGTCCTGTGGTTCATCCAATGTAATTGGTGAATCAAGTGGGTTAAGGTAGTCTTTAATAGCTGATTCTAATTAAATTATCATGTATACTGAACAATATAAATGCAACAATTTCAACGATTTTACTGAGTTACAGTTCATATAAGGAAATCAGTCAATTGAAATACATTCATTAGGCCCTAATCTATGGATTTCACGACTGACCAATCACAACAAGTTTTTCCCCAAAAAGGGGGACAGAAATACTCCTCAGCCGGACGTGGAGGTCCTGGCGTGGTTACACTTAGTCTGCGGTTGTGAGGCTGGGTGGACGTACTGCCAAATTCTCTAAAACGACGTTGGAGGCGGCTTATGGTAGAGAAATGAACATTCAATTCTCTGGCAATAGCTCTGCTGGACATTCCTGCAGTCAGCATGCCAATTGCGCGCTCCCTCAAAATTAAGACATCTGTGATATTGTGTGGTGACAAAAAAGGCCACTCTTAAATGTGCAGTTATTGTCCCCAGCACAAGGTGCACTTGTGTCATGATCATGCTGTTTAATCAGCTTCTTGATATGCCACACCTGCAGGTGGAAGGATTATCTTGGCAAAGGAGAAATGCTCAATTTGTGCACAACATTTGAGAGAAATAGGTTTTTAGTGCGTATTGAACATTTCTGGGATCTTTTATTCCTGCTAATGAAACATGGGACCAACACTTCACATGTTTTTTTCATATTTTTGTTCAGTATATATTTTTTTGTTCTTTGTTATATGGCCGAAAAGGTTGGAGAAGTGGTTTATCCATACATCTCCATTTTGGATAGATAGCACAGTTCCCGCTCAGCCCAGTCAAAACTGTTCGCTGCTCTGGCACCCCAATGGTGGAACAAGCTCCCTCACGACGCCAGGACAGCGGAGTCACTCACCACCTTCCAGAGACATTTGAAACCCCACCTCTTTAAGGAACACCTGGGATAGGATAAAGTAATCCTTCTACCCCCCCCCCCCCCCCCCCAAAAAAAAATATATAATAAATAAATACATTGTAAAGTGGTTATCCCACTGGCTATAAGGTGAATGCACCAATTTGTAAGTCGCTCTGGATAAGAGCGTCTGCTAAATGACGTAAATGTAATGTAAATGTAGCTCTTTGTGTTGTTTATCCCAACATCTCCATTTTGGATAGATAGCTCTTCCTGTTGTTGTTGTTGTTTTTTGAAGAATTCTATGGATTCTTCAATCACAATGAGGTGTTTTCTGTCATGCTGTTCCTTCTTTTTTCTTGGTGTATTTCTGTATTGTTTTAGTGTTTCACCATGTGTTTTTGGTTGGATAGGTTTCTCCATTTCTTTCTTAGGTTTTTGCATTCTTTTGCATGTATTTTTAGTTGTCTTAGGGTTTCTACCGGAATTTAAATTTGATATGTTTGCTTATAGGTCAAATATATTGTTCAGGCTTCCTACTGCTAAGTTTACACTTACACTATTGCAGGAAAACATTTTGTCCAGGATGTTGTCTAGGAGGGATTGGATTTGTTGTTGATGAATTGTTTTTTGGTAGGTTTCTACACCCTCCTTCCATCTATAGGGTAAGGGTAGAATGCAGTTTGTTAGGCTTCGATGCCTCATGGTTGATTATTGCTCCATTCAAGTAGATTGTGATTTTTCTGTGATCTGATAGGGATGTCAGTGGGCTGACTGTGAACGCTCTGAGAGAATCTGGGTTGAGGTCGGTGATAAAGTAGTCTACAGTACTACTGCCAAGAGATGAACTGTAGGTGTACCTACCGTGGGAGTCCCCTCGAAGCCTAACATTGACTATGTACAGACCCAGCAGGAGTTGTGACCCGTTTTTGTTGGTTATGTTGTCTTAGTTGTGTGTAGGGGACATATGGGAGAGGGAATGCTGTCACCTCCAGGTAGGTGTGTGATGATTGTGATTAGAAGGAGTCAGGCGCAGGAGGGTAAATCACAGAATACAGAGTTTATTCCGTAGGACACAGTTGCGCTGGATAGCGACAACAAAATACAGGCACAGGGAAATAATCTACCTCGGCAATACAAGGTACGGGTAGCTCCACCGAGCTACACTCAACTCACAAATAACAATCACCCACAAGGACAAGGGGGCAGAGGGAACACTTATACACAGGCTAATGAGGGGATATGAACCAGGTGTGTGTAATTGACAAGACAAGACAAATGGAATGATGAATAATGGAGCGGCAGTGGCTAGTAAGCCGGTGACGACGAACGCCGAAGCCTGCCCGAACAAGGAGGAGAGGCAGCCTCGGCGGAAGTCGTGACAAGGTGTTTGTCCCCATGTGTGCTGAGGGTTTCAGGTTCTTGTCCAGTTCTGGCATTTAGGTCACCACAGACTAGTACATGTCCCTGGGTCTGGAAATGATTGATTTCCCCCTCCAGGATGGAGAAGCTGTCTTCATTAAAGTATGGGGATTCTAGTGGGGGGATATACAGTGGGGGAAAAAAGTATTTAGTCAGCCACCAATTGTGCAAGTTCTCCCACTTAAAAAGATGAGAGAGGCCTGTAATTTTCATCATAGGTACACGTCAACTATGACAGACAAAATGAGAAAATAAAATCCAGAAAATCACATTGTAGGATTTTTTATGAATTTATTTGCAAATTATGGTGGAAAATAAGTATTTGGTCAATGACAAAAGTTTCTCAATACTTTGTTATATACCCTTTGTTGGCAATGACACAGGTCAAACGTTTTCTGTAAGTCTTCACAAGGTTTTCACACACTGTTGCTGGTATTTTGGCCCATTCCTCCATGCAGATCTCCTCTAGAGCAGTGATGTTTTGGGGCTGTCGCTGGGCAACACAGACTTTCAACTCCCTCCAAAGATTTTCTATGGGGTTGAGATCTGGAGACTGGCTAGGCCACTCCAGGACCTTGAAATGCTTCTTACGAAGCCACTCCTTCGTTGCCCGGGCGGTGTGTTTGGGATCATTGTCATGCTGAAAGACCCAGCCACGTTTCATCTTCAATGCTCTTGCTGATGGAAGGAGGTTTTCACTCAAAATCTCACGATACATGGCCCCATTCATTCTTTCCTTTACACGGATCAGTCGTCCTGGTCCCTTTGCAGAAAAACAGCCCCAAAGCATGATGTTTCCACCCCCATGCTTCACAGTAGGTATGGTGTTCTTTGGATGCAACTCAGCATTCTTTGTCCTCCAAACACGACGAGTTGAGTTTTTACCAAAAAGTTCTATTTTGGTTTCATCTGACCATATGACATTCTCCCAATCCTCTTCTGGATCATCCAAATGCACTCTAGCAAACTTCAGACGGGCCTGGACACGTCTGGCACTGCAGGATTTGAGTCCCTGGTGGCGTAGTGTGTTACTGATGGTAGGCTTTGTTACTTTGGTCCCAGCTCTCTGCAGGTCATTCACTAGCTCCCCCCATATGGTTCTGGGATTTTTGCTCACCGTTCTTGTGATCATTTTGACCCCACGGGGTGAGATCTTGCGTGGAGCCCCAGATCGAGGGAGATTATCAGTGGTCTTGTATGTCTTCCATTTCCTAATAATTGCTCCCACAGTTGATTTCTTCAAACCAAGTTGCTTACCTATTCCAGATTCAGTCTTCCCAGCCTGGTGCAGGTCTACAATTTTGTTTCTGGTGTCCTTTGACAGTTCTTTGGTCTTGGCCATAGTGGAGTTTGGAGTGTGACTGTTTGAGGTTGTGGACAGGTGTCTTTTATATTGATAACAAGTTCAAACAGGTGCCATTAATACAGGTAACGAGTGGAGGACAGAGGAGCCTCTTAAAGAAGAAGTTAGAGGTCTGTGAGAGCCAGAAATCTTGCTTGTTTGTAGGTGACCAAATACTTATTTTCCACCATAATTTGCAAATAAATTCATAAAAAATCCTACAATGTGATTTTCTGGATTATTTTTTTTCAATTTGTCTGTCATAGTTGACGTGTACCTATGATGAAAATTACAGGCCTCTCTCATCTTTTTAAGTGGGAGAACTTGCACAATTGGTGGCTGACTAAATACTTTTTTCCCCCACTGTAGGTAGCACACAGGAGGACATTTTTCTCTGTTGAGATAATTTCCTTTTGAATTTCTAACCAAATGTAAAATGTTCCTGTTTTGATTAATTTAATAGAGTGGGTTAGGTCTGCTCTATACCAAATTAGCATACCCCCTGAGTCCCTTCCCTGTTTCACACCTGGTAGTTTGGTGGATGGGACTACCAGCTCTCTGTAACCTAGAGGGCAACCAGTGGGTCCGTCTCCTCTATACCATGATTCTTGTAGGATGACAATGTCTGTATTTCTAATTTCTTTAGTGAAGTCCTGGTTCCTGCTCTTTACGCCAAAGGCAGATGACCTCAGGCCTTGGATATTCCAGGATAAGATAGTGAAGGCTTTGTGTTCCATAAAGTGTCTAATATTGTTGGTCGTGTGGTTTGGCCTCAGACCAGTAAGTGTGAGCAGAGCCTGCTGAGCATCTGATACATGCCATTGGCTTGGGCTAGTGTAAGAGTGGGGGATGGGCCTGTTTGCCTGCTCACTGCCTGGGCGTATGTGTGACTTTTATGTTGAGGCCTTCTTTGCAGGAGTGGGGGGCTTGGGGTGGGCAGGAGGGGGCATAGGAGGGTGTCTCGCTGATCTGGGCATGGTGTGAGGTGTTGGGGCTGCAGTTGAGGGCGATGTCCTTTAGGGTCCTGGCGAAAGTGGGCACTGCTGCGTTGTAGAGGTGTGGACCTGGTCATAAAAGGCTGTCCAAGTCCAGGGTGGAGTGGGGGGCCAGGTAGACATTATGTTTTGAGGCACAGTCACAGGAAATGCTTACATTTATCTACAGTATGGTGGCAGGGTGGAAGTATTTTTGTGGTAGCAAAGTGGAGATGACCACTCATGAGTTGGGGAAAGTAGAATAAGCTTTTTCTATCACTCCCTTGAGTGCTTTGGCCACCCTTTCCTGCTGTGCTTTCAGGTCATTTGTGCCTGTGTGTATTATTATGTGGCTGGGTGGTCCTAGTTGGTCCTCAGACAGACGGTCTAGGGCACGATGGGTGTTTGGACACCAGAGTTTAGACATTGTGTGTTTGGGGAAAAGTATATTTCCCGTTTAATCCATAAGGAGTACAATCTGTGGCTTGTGTGTGTCCTCAGTGGGTGTGTGTGGGGGGGGGGGGGGGGAGGGCTGACAGGGGGGTGCTAGGAGGGGGTTGGGTCCCCTGGGCTTGGGCTTCTTCATTTATCTGTCCTGCTGTGATGTCGAGGCTATGGTCAGGGTCTGGGGTGGACTGTTCTGCTGTGGTGTTGAGACTTTGGTCAGGATCTGAGGTGGGCTGTTCTGCTAGCTTCTATGCAGAACAGCCCACCTCCAGCACTCTCCTCTCCTTCTCCAGCACTCTCCTCTCCTCCTCCAGCACTCTACTCTCCTCCTCCAGCATTCTACTCTCCTCTTCCAGCACTCTCCTCTCCTCCTCCAGCACTCACCTCTCCACCTCCAGCACTCTCCTCTCCTCCTCCAGCACTCTACTCTCCTCCTCCAGCATTCTACTCTCCTCCTCCAGCACTCTCCTCTCCTCCTCCAGCACTCACCTCTCCTCCTCCAGCACTCTCCTCTCCTCCTCCAGCACTAACCTCTCCTCCTCCAGCACTCACCTCTCCTCCTCCAGCACTCACCTCTCCTCCTCCAGCACTCTCCTCTCCTCTTCTAGTGCTCTCATCTTCTCCTGCCGCTGGGCCTCCTCCTTCCACTCCTGCTCTTTCTCCTGTTGAAGTTGTCTCACCACAGTCCAGAGTGCAGACATGTCTCTCTCACCCTCCAGCTCTCCAGGGTCTGGTTGAGGGGGTGTTGTTGAGCTGGACTGTTGTCTGGGTCTGTGCTGATTGGAGTGTGTTGACCTGCTGTTCCAGCTCCACCTGCCTTACCTCCAGCTGGGTGAATTTATCCTTCATTTCAGTGAGGTTGACTCACCGCTTGGGGTTGCTCATCTGTTGGGTTGTTTATGGAAGAGGTGTGGTCTGACTCGCTCAAAGTGGGGGAGTCTTCACCAAGAGAGAGCTTCTCCTGCTGCGCTCCCTCTTTGATTCTGTGGAAGTCCAGCTGAAACTGTTTGTGGTTGCCCTGTACCAATACTGTTCCAGACTTGTACAGGTTGACCTTGGCTGACTCAGAGTCCTTGTTGTCTAGTATCCTGAGTTTCCACCCATCGCTAACACCCCCCCTCTTAACAGAGGGGTAGTGTGTTAATATAGCACTGCACCATGCCAGGGGCTGGTCTGTGTGGAAGATGAAGTTGCTTATGTTCCCATTTTTGTATCAGTCAGCAAAAATTGTCTCTGGATTGGCTATGAGGAGCTTATTTTTGTACTCTTTTCATGCCTTCTCATTTTTTACATCCAAGTGGTACTGTATTGTGGTGACGTCTGAACAGAGGGAAGCCATGGAGCAGGGGGCCTCAAAGGCCTCAGCATTTGGGTGGGGGAGGCTGTGAAACTCTCCTGCCATTGTTGGGCTCAAGGGCTTTGACACCTCTCACTTCACACCTCAGTGTTAATTGAAGTTTCAGCTGGATCTGTTCTGTTCTGTCCTAGCAAGCTTGGTAGCCTTAACTTAGCATTCGGTCATGAAGTAAAATATATCATTGTAATGTATTTTTCTTCTTGGCTTTAAAAGTAGCTTCAGACTAAACGTTACTCATTCAGTTCCAGGTTGGATGGTATTTTCAGACTAAACGTTACTCATTCAGTTCCAGGTTGGATTGTATTTTCAGACTAAACGTTACTCATTCAGTTCCAGGTTGGATGGTATTTTCAGACTAAACGTTACTCATTCAGTTCCAGGTTGGATGGTGTTTTCAGACTAAACGTTACTCATTCAGTTCCAGGTAGGATGGTGATTTCAGACTAAACGTTACTCATTCAGTTCCAGGTTGGATGGTGTTTTCAGACTAAACGTTACTCATTCAGTTCCAGGTTGGATGGTATTTTCAGACTAAACGTTACTCATTCAGTTCTAGGTTGGATGGTGTTTTCAGACTAAACGTTACTCATTCAGTTCCAGGTTGGATGGTGTTTTCAGACTAAACGTTACTCATTCAGTTCCAGGTTGGATGGTGTTTTCAGACTAAACGTTACTCATTCAGTTCTAGGTTGGATGGTATTTTCAGACTAAACGTTACTCATTCAGTTCCAGGTTGGATGGTGTTTTCAGACTAAACGTTACTCATTCAGTTCCAGGTTGGATGGTGTTTTCAGACTAAACGTTACTCATTCAGTTCCAGGTTGGATGGTGTTTTCAGACTAAACGTTACTCATTCAGTTCCAGGTTGGATGGTGTTTTCAGACTAAACGTTACTCATTCAGTTCCAGGTTGGATGGTGTTTTCAGACTAAACGTTACTCATTCAGTTCCAGGTTGGATGGTATTTTCAGACTAAACGTTACTCACCCAGTTCCAGGTTGGATGGTGTTTTCAGACTAAACGTTACTCATTCAGTTCCAGGTTGGATGGTGTTTTCAGACTAAACGTTACTCATTCAGTTCTAGGTTGGATGGTATTTTCAGACTAAACGTTACTCATTCAGTTCCAGGTTGGATGGTGTTTTCAGACTAAACGTTACTCATTCAGTTCCAGGTTGGATGGTGTTTTCAGACTAAACGTTACTCATTCAGTTCCAGGTTGGATGGTGTTTTCAGACTAAACGTTACTCATTCAGTTCCAGGTTGGATGGTGTTTTCAGACTAAACGTTACTCATTCAGTTCCAGGTTGGATGGTGTTTTCAGACTAAACGTTACTCATTCAGTTCCAGGTTGGATGGTATTTTCAGACTAAACGTTACTCACCCAGTTCCAGGTTGGATGGTGTTTTCAGACTAAACGTTACTCATTCAGTTCCAGGTTGGATGGTGTTTTCAGACTAAACGTTACTCATTCAGTTCCAGGTTGGATGGTATTTTCAGACTACACGTTACTCACCCAGTTCCAGGTTGGATGGTGTTTTCAGACTAAACGTTACTCATTCAGTTCCAGGTTGGATGGTGTTTTCAGACTAAACGTTACTCATTCAGTTCCAGGTTGGATGGTGTTTTCAGACTAAACGTTACTCATTCAGTTCCAGGTTGGATGGTGTTTTCAGACTAAACGTTACTCATTCAGTTCCAGGTTGGATGGTGTTTTCAGACTAAACGTTACTCATTCAGTTCCAGGTTGGATGGTGTTTTCAGACTAAACGTTACTCATTCAGTTCCAGGTTGGATGGTGTTTTCAGACTAAACGTTACTCATTCAGTTCCAGGTTGGATGGTATTTTCAGACTAAACGTTACTCATTCAGTTCCAGGTTGGATGGTATTTTCAGACTAAACGTTACTCATTCAGTTCCAGGTTGGATGATGTTTTCAGACTAAACGTTACTCATTCAGTTCCAGGTTGGATGGTGTTTTCAGACTAAACGTTACTCATTCAGTTCCAGGTTGGATGGTATTTTCAGACTAAACGTTACTCATTCAGTTCCAGGTTGGATGGTGTTTTCAGACTAAACGTTACTCATTCAGTTCCAGGTTGGATGGTGTTTTCAGACTAAACGTTACTCATTCAGTTCCAGGTTGGATGGTATTTTCAGACTAAACGTTACTCATTCAGTTCCAGGTTGGATGGTGTTTTCAGACTAAACGTTACTCATTCAGTTCCAGGTTGGATGGTGTTTTCAGACTAAACGTTACTCATTCAGTTCCAGGTTGGATGGTGTTTTCAGACTAAACGTTACTCATTCAGTTCCAGGTTGGATGGTATTTTCAGACTAAACGTTACTCATTCAGTTCCAGGTTGGATGGTGTTTTCAGACTAAACGTTACTCATTCAGTTCCAGGTTGGATGGTGTTTTCAGACTAAACGTTACTCATTCAGTTCCAGGTTGGATGGTATTTTCAGACTAAACGTTACTCATTCAGTTCCAGGTTGGATGGTGTTTTCAGACTAAACGTTACTCATTCAGTTCCAGGTTGGATGGTGTTTTCAGACTAAACGTTACTCATTCAGTTCCAGGTTGGATGGTGTTTTCAGACTAAACGTTACTCATTCAGTTCCAGGTTGGATGGTATTTTCAGACTAAACGTTACTCATTCAGTTCCAGGTTGGATGGTATTTTCAGACTAAACGTTACTCATTCAGTTCCAGGTTGGATGGTGTTTTCAGACTAAACGTTACTCATTCAGTTCCAGGTTGGATGGTGTTTTCAGACTAAACGTTACTCATTCAGTTCCAGGTTGGATGGTGTTTTCAGGTGTCTGTTGTGCTTCTTTTGCTGGTCGTTGCTTTGCCAGAGCATTTGCTGTATAGTCCTTGGGAACAAGAATATTTGGTAGTAGGAATCCTTCCAGGTAATTTTGTCCAAAATCAGGTTGTCGGTTTGGAGTGAAGGTTATGTTGTGGAGGGTAGCATCCTGTATATGTCCTTGTGGAAAAATCCAAGTTTATCCAACTCTAAATCTGTCTTTTTGTAAAAACATGCTGAAAAATTCAGTAGCTCATCTGCCCATGACCTCTCCCTCTCTCTCTCCCTCCCTCCCTCCCTCCCTCCCTCCCTCTCTCTCTCTCTCTCTCCCTCCCTCCCTCCCTCTCTCCCTCCCTCCCTCTCTCTCTCTCTCCCTCCCTCCCTCCCTCTCTCTCTCTCTCCCTCCCTCCCTCCCTCCCTCCCTCTCTCTCTCCCTCCCTCCCTCCCTCCCTCCCTCCCTCCCTCCCTCCCTCCCTCCCTCCCTCTCTCCCTCCCTCCCTCTCTGCCTCCCTCCCTCCCTCCCTCCCTCCCTCCCTCCCTCTATCTCCGACTCTTCTCTCTGTTCTTCCTCTCTAAGCTGACCAGCTGATGTTTGCCATGCACTTTGTCAGAGGGATGCACCCAGACCTCTTCCAGGAGAATGTAAGTTGTTATATCCGTTCATAACATGATCATTGTCAGACATAGGCTTTTCCTCTTCAGTCAGGAAGTCCTGTCCATCTGACATCATTTCCTATTCATTTACATTTACATCATTTAGCAGACGCTATTCATCTTTAATGCTGATGTCTCTTTTCTCCACTTCCACTATAGGAGTGGGACGCCTTCACTGGCCTCGTAGTAGGGGATATGGTGAGAAAGGCGGTACGTAGAACAACTGTGTGTGTGTGTGTGTGATAGTGTGTGTTTGGGACAGTCTCATTCACCTCATCTCTCTTATCACGATTGAACTGACCTTCTTTTCCTTTCCGCCTACAGGATAGCCAGAAATCTTTGCGGGAGCAGATTCCTTCCTGGATTGATCAAGAGAGACTTGGAGCTGTAGCCATGTTCAAGGTTCGTATATACCATGTTCAAGGTTCGTACACTGAGTGTACAAAACACCTTCCTAATATTGAGTTGCACCCCCTTTTGCCCTCAGAACAGCCTCAATTCATCGGGGCATGGACTCTACAAGGTGTCGAAAGCGTTCCACAGGGATGCTGGCCCATGTTGACTCCAATGCTTCCCACAGTTGTGTCAAGTTGGCTGGATGTCCTTTGGGTGGTGGACCGTTCTTGATACACACGGGAAGCTGTTGAGTGTGAAAAACCCAGCAGCGTTGCAGTTCTTGACAAACTCAAACCGGTGCGCCTGGCACCTACTACCATACCCCATTCAAAGGCACTTAAATCTGTTGTCTTGCACATTCAACCTCTGAATGGCACACCTACACAATCCATGTCTCAATTGTCTCAAGGCTTAAACATCCTTCTTTAACCTGTCTCCTCCCCTTCATCTACACTGAATGAAGTGGATTTAACAAGTGACATCAATAAGGGATCATAGCTTTCACCTGTATTCACCTGATCAGTCTTATGTCATGAAAATAGTTCCTAATGTTTTGTACAGTCGGTGTATATACCATGTTCAAGGTTTGTATACATACATGCTGTTGCATCTCTCTTTAGCTTCGTCCATTCGTTCCATCCCTCTTTCTCCACTCTTCTGATGTAGAGTACGTTCCCAGGCCTGTACCAGTCTCTGTGTCTGAGTGACTCAGACCTCTGGCTCTCCTTCTCACGGAGCTCCAACTGTGAACAGGAAGTCCCGCCCTCCATCGCCAAGAAGATCAAACCATTCCAGCAGGTGAGGTGTCAATCACTGATTAACATGAGCCAATCCTTGTGTTTCACTAAAACATCATCAATTGACCATTATGTTTAGTCATTTACAGGATAAGCTTTCTTTACAGTGCTCCCAGATTGAGCAATTTCCTACTCCCTCTTAATTTCCCCCTCTTCTCCTCTCCCGTCTCCCCTCTTCTCCCTTCTTCTCCCCTCCTCCTCTCTCTCTTTCTCTCTGCAGGTGCTGCTGGTTCAGGCCATCAGGCCAGACAGACTACAGAGTGCCATGGCTGCCTTCACCTCGCAGGCCCTGGGTGAGTGTGTGTGTGTGAGTGTGTGTGTGTGATCCCTTCTGTCCGCCATAAATCTGTCTGTCTAGTAAAAGTGTCATCATTAGTGCCGATCAATCCATCCTAACGACACACACAGGAAACACAGTAGCGGTCAAGAGCATCGGATGCATCTCTTTTCAGCAGCATTGATCTGCAGATGCGATGCAGTGAGTCAGCACTTTATACAAGTGATGGACTTGAGGAGTCCATCAGTCCATATAACATTCACACGCACACTAACACACTCAAACACGGCTATACGCACATACACATCAGAGACACATCCTTTGGGCTCCAAACCTCCAAAATCTATCAGCGGGATGTGTGTGTTTGTGTGTGTGTGTTTGTGTGTGTTCATTTGGGTTTGTGTGTGTGTGTGTGTATGTAGACCTGATGAATGTGTGGTGATTTCTCTTCATTATGCCAGCGGGCTCAGAGGGGAGCACAGAGCGATATGATTGGACGATTAGCCCCATGGAGGGAGAGCATATTGGCTGTAATTCACTGGAGCCACGGAGGTCTGACGAGGTTTCTCTTGCGTGCGTACCTGCGTGTATGTGCTTGCGTGTGTAGGTGTTTTGTGTTTCTAAGGTCTTCAATGTATATTTCAGACCCTCAATCTTGGAGAGGTTCCTCATTGACGTGTTAGGTCAGCAACGCTACTATAAATGCATATTTTTTTTATAAACTGAGGGCCATATTTTGCTGTGCTGTCATCAACAGAGTTTAGTAGTTGGGTCCTGACAGTTGGTGCTTGTGTCACTTTGTTGCATTTAGCATCTGTCGTAAGGAACATTAGGAGCATTAGGAGATCCTGTAGCAGCAGTCGGGAGAGGACGTGTTTTTCTCTAGCTCTCTAGCTCTCTAGCTGGAGGTAAGCAAACTTCTCATTTGGTGTTGAGTATAGCTTAACCATGCATTAGATCGTAGGTTGGTAGTTAGTTGTAGTTAGGTATTGTATTTATTATAGGTTAGTATTGTTGTTGTTGTAGGTTTCCGTAGGTTATTGTAGGTTAGTATCGAAGCACGAGGCTAGCTAGCTAGCGGGTAGCTACTGGTAACGATTAGCTGTCCCACTGTTAAATGTGCTTCTAGCCAACGTTTAATTTTTGCTGCGTTCTGCGTTATGTAAGGAACTAGACACGGACATGAATCATCTGTTTAGTGTGCTAACACACTCTTGGCAGTTTGTTGTAACCAAGTATTGGTGCTAATTGTGTGTTAATGAATGCTAGCTTGCTAGTCAGCTACGGCGTCATAGCTAGGTATCGTGGGTAGCTACTGTGTCTTGGCAGTGTCTTCCGCCGTGCCGGCTGTAGCACGAAGCGAGCTAATTAGCCGTTTTTTCGAACAGAGTCAGAGTCAACACAGTAGCCATTGTGTGCCGGGTGTAGCACGAAGCTAGCTAGCTAGCCGTTCTTAAAACAAAGCCAACACAGTGGCCATTGCTAGCTACCCAGCACGACCTAGCTACCCAGCACGACCAGCGAACGGTACGGTAGCAGCTAATTACAATATACTTGTCCTAGCTAGCCAATGTTGAATCATTGCTGCGTCATGAAAGGAACTTGACACAGACACGAATGATCTGTTTAGTGTGTTATCACACTATTGGTGGTTTGCTGTGACCAAGTGTTTGTGCTTGGCTGTGTGTTACTGGATGCTGGCATGCTGGTTAGCTAGTTAACATACTATTGGTGGTTTGTTGTGAGTATTTGTGCTTAACTGTGTGTTAAACTGTGTGTTATTGGATGCTAGCATGCTAGTCAGCTATGGTGTCATAGTTGGCTAGCTGAATAAAGTGGGTTTGAGTTTATTCCTTTAAACATTGAACAACTGTTCAGTGAAACAATTTTAGTTTCTGAGGTAGAAGTTTTTGGTGAGGGAGGCCCCCCTCTCTCCTCTCCCAGATGCTTAGCTCATTTCATTCCGATCTCCTCTGCATTTTTGTAGCCATTTGCTACAGCCTGTCAACTATGCCTCTGCCTATCCCTGTTCTCTCGTCTCTGCACAGGCTACACAAACAACGCACAACATCGCGCGGCTGCTGCCTCTCCAACCTGGTGGTCCCTGCTCGCACCCCTCACCTGGAGTTCCAGGTCGCAGGCAGCCTCTGGAACTGCCGTTCTGCTGCCAACAAAGCTGACTTCATCCCAGCCTATGCCAACCTCCAGTCCCTCGACTTCCTGGCGCTGACGGAAACATGGATCACCACTGAAAACACGGCTACTCCTACTGCTCTCTCCTCGTCTGACCATGTGTTCTCGCATACCCCGAGAGCATCTGGTCAGAGGGGTGGTGGTACAGGAATCCTCATCTCTCCCAAGTGGACATTCTCAATTTTTCCCCTAACCCATCTGTCTATCTCCTCATTTGAATTCCATGCTGTCACAGTCACTAACCCATTTAAGCTTAATATCCTTGTCATCTATCGCCCTCCAGGTTCCCTTGGAGAGTTCATCAACGAGCTTGACGCCTTGATAAGTTCCTTTCCTGAGGATGGCTCACCCCTCACAGTTTTGGGGGATTTCAACCTCCCTATGTCCACGTTTGACTCATTTCTCTCTGCCTCCTTCTTTCCACTCCTCTCCTCTTTTGACCTCACCCTCTCACCGTCCCCCCCTACTCACAAGGCAGGCAATACGCTTGACCTCATCTTCACTAGATGCTGCTCCTCTACTAATCTCACTGCAACTCCCCTCCAAGTCTCCGACCACTACTTTGTTTCCTTTTCTCTCTCGCTCTCCTCCCACACTACTCACTCTGCCCCTACACAGATGGTAATGCGCCGCCGCAACCTTCGCTCTCTCTCTCCCACTACTCTCTCCTCTTCCATCCTATCATCTCTTCCCTCTGCTCAATCCTTCTCCCTCCAATCTCCTGATTCTGCCTCCTCAACCCTCCTCTCCTCCCTTTCTGCATCCTTTGACTCTCTGTGTCCCCTATCCTCCCGGCCGGCTCGGTCCTCCCCCCCAGCTCCGTGGCTTGATGACTCACTGCGAGCTCACAGAACAGAGCTCCGGGCAGCGGAGCGGAAATGGAAGAAAACTAAACTCCCTACTGACCTGGCATCTTTTCACTCCCTCCTCTCTACATTTTCTTCATCTGTTTCTGCTGCTAAGGCCACCTTCTACCACTCTAAATTCCAAGCATCTGCCTCTAACCCTAGGAAGCTCTTTGCCACATTTTCCTCCCTCCTGAATCCTCCCCCCCCCCCCCCCACCTCCTCTCTCTCTGTGGATGACTTCGTCAACCACTTTGAAAAGAAGGTTGACGACATCCGATCCTCGTTTGTTAAGTCTAATAACACTGCTGGTCCTGCTCACACTGCCCTACCCTATGCTTTGACTTCTTTCTCCCCTCTCTCTCCAGATAAAATCCTGCGACTTGTGACTGCAGGCCGCCCAACAACCTGCCCGCTTGACCCCATCCCCTCCTCCCTTCTCCAGACCATCTCCGGTGACCTTCTCCCCTACCTCACCTCGCTGATCAACTCATCCTTGACCGCTGGCCATGTCCCTTCCGTCTTCAAGAGAGCGAGAGTTGCTCCCCTCCTCAAAAAACCAACACTCGACCCCACTGATGTCAACAACTACAGACCAGTATCCCTTCTTTCTTTTCTTTCCAAAACTATTGAGCGTGCCGTCTTTAGCCAACTCTCTTGCTATCTCTCTCAGAATGACCTTCTTGATCCAAACCAATCAGGTTTCAGGACTGGTCATTCAACTGAGACTGCTCTTCTCTGTGTCACGGAGACTCTCCGCACTGCTAAAGCTAACTCTCTCTCCTCTGCTCTTGTCCTTCTAGACCTGTCTGCTGCCTTTGATACTGTGAACCATCAGATCCTCCTCTCCACCCTCTCCGAGATGGGCATCTCCGGCGCGGCTCACTCCTGGATTGCGTCCTACCTGACCGGTCGCTCCTACCAAGTGGCGTGGCGGGAAGCTGTCTCCGCACCACGTGCTCTCACCACTGGTGTCCCCCAGGGATCGGTTCTGGGCCCTCTCCTTTTCTCCCTATACACCAAGTCACTTGGCTCTGTCATATCCTCACATGGTCTCTCCTATCATTGCTACGCTGACGATACACAACTAATCTTCTCCTTTCCCCCTTCTGATAACCAGGTGGCGAATCGCATCTCTGCATGTCTGGCAGACATATCAGTATGGATGACGGATCACCACCTCAAGCTGAACCCTGGCAAGACGGAGCTGCTCTTCCTCCCGGGGAAGGACTGCCCGTTCCATGATCTCGCCATCACGGTTGACAACTCCGCTGTGTCCTCCTCCCAGAGTGCGAAGAGCCTAGGCGTGACCCTGGACAACACCCTGTCGTTCTCCGCCAACATCAAGGCGGTGACCCGCTCCTGCAGGTTCATGCTCTACAACATTCGGAGAGTGCGACCCTGCCTTACACAGGAAGCGGCGCAGGTCCTGGTCCAGGCACTTGTCATCTCCCGTCTGGACTACTGCAACTCGCTGTTGGCTGGGCTCCCTGCCTGTGCCATTAAACCCCTACAACTCATCCAGAATGCCGCAGCCCGTCTGGTGTTCAACCTTCCCAAGTTCTCTCACGTCACCCCCCTCCTCCGCACACTCCACTGGCTTCCAGTTGAAGCTCGCATCCGCTACAAGACCATGGTGCTTGCCTATGGAGCAGTGAGGGGAACGGCACCTCTGTACCTTCAGGCTCTGATCAGTCCCTACACCCAAACGAGGACATTGCGTTCATCCACCTCTGGCCTGCTGGCTCCCCTTCCTCTGCGGAAGCACAGCTCCCGCTCAGCCCAGTCAAAACTGTTCGCTGCTCTGGCACCCCAATGGTGGAACAAGCTCCCTCACGACGCCAGGACAGCGGAGTCACTCACCACCTTCCGGAGACATTTGAAACCCCACCTCTTTAAGGAATACCTGGGATAGGATAAAGTATTCCTTCTAACCCCCCCCCCCCCCCCCCCCCCCCCCCCCCCCAAATTGTAAAGTGGTTATCCCACTGGCTATAGGGTGAACGCACCAATTTGTGAGTCGCTCTGGCTAAGAGCGTCTGCTAAATGACGTTAATGTGCCCTTGAGCAAGGCACTTAACCCTAATTGCTCCTGTAAGTCGCTCTGGTTAAGAGCGTCTGCTAAATGACTAAAATGTAAATGTAAATGTAGTTGACGACTGCTGTGCACTGATATGTTGGATTGTAAGTATTCATCTAACTGGGGAGCTTTTGTCCATCTTCCCATGTTGGCTCGGTTCCAGTGGTCAGATTATTGTTTCTCTAGAATTTTCACTGCCGTAAAACTTCAATTAATAGCCCAGGCATTTATTTGCTTAAAACACTGAACACAACATGTGCTAATTTGAGACAGGCTTCTATTTGAGCCAGGCGTCTAATTCCTTAATGCACACAGCTTTTGCCAATTTGCATAGTTAATTGTTTGATTCCAGCATTTTAATAAATTTCTTCATTTCCTGCACTAATGTGTTATCATTTACACACTGTGTCCCTGTCACGCCCTGGCTCTAGGGACTCTTTTAAGTTGAGCCAGGGTGTGTAGAGTTTATATTTTGTGCTCGTTGTGTCTAGTCTAGTTTTTGTATATCTATGTTGGCCAGAGTGGTTCTCAATCAGAGCAAACGAGTATCAGCTGTTGCTGGTTGTCTCTGATTGGGAACCATATTTAGTCAGGTGGTTTTTCCCACAGTGTTTGTGGGATCTTGTTCCGTGTTGGTTTGTGTTTTGCACCTGTGGACGTCACGTATCGATTTGTTGTTTTGTTCGTGTATCATTTAATAAATAAGTATGTTCATCTTCCACGCCGCGCCTTGGTCCTCTATATCCGACGATCGTGACAGTCACATTTATTTTGTCTTAGTAAGCCTCCTTTAAAATAAAAAACTTTTCCTTGACTAATTATTCTCCTTTTTGACTGTGCAAAAAAATATATATATGAAAAAAGTATGAAAAATGTCTGCACTCACTAACTGTAAGTCGCTCTGGATAAGAGCTTCTTGCTAAATGACTCAAATGTAAAATGTAATGCATTTTGGTCAGTTGTTACTTTCGCCACTAGAGGGTGATCAGCCAATTCCTAGGGTTCTGTACTCCCGAAGTTGTTGACAGTTTTTGTGCTTGCCAGTTAGCTAGCAGTTCTCAGCTGTTAGCAGCCAATGGCTAGCAGTTTCTTGCTGGCGATAAAAACAGGTGATTGCCATCATTATTTCTAGGCATTACTGAATTATTTAATGTAACAAATCAAACATTAAACCTTGTGAACAATTCATGGTAATTCATGGTAACCTCGTAAACAATTTAGTTTTGACCTGCTGTTTATATGAAACAGGCGTTTTATTAGCTGAAATGTGTGCCGTTGCCCAGCAATTAAAAGGAACAGATGTCTATTTGGGACTCAGCGTTTTATTGACATTTTACGGTATTTTCTCTGAAAGAAACAGCCGCACATTCCAGTCATTCCAGTCAGGACATTATCCTTGGCTGTTCGGACACTCTGTCCTACCACATCTGCTTCTCTATTCCGTCCCTCCCTCTCTGTTTCACTTTTGCATCCCCTCTCAATCTATACCTCTGGTTTTCCTCCATCTCTCTCCCTTCATTTCTTCCTCAGTCTGTCGTTTGACTGCCGAAACACACACACACACACACACACACACACACACACACACACTAACATGCCAGGAAACAGGGCTCTTACTGCCTAATGAGCCGCCTATTCATTATGATAATCCTGCTAATTGCATGTAGGTTTATGCCAGCGCTATCAATGACTCTGCAAATTTGGGTTTTAGTGTGGACCCACGCGTATGAAAGCTTCACAACTGCTGAAGAAGACTGATAATTGGACTGCTACACAGTTAGATTTGGTAAACGTCCACAGCAATAATGCCAGCAAATAGGCTCTCAGATGTTACCTAGAGATGTGGAGTTATCAGACCATGACCATGACCCTAAACACTGTCAACCTGACAAACTGATGTTAGTCTGTCCTCCTCTCCTCACACAGCCATCAGTGATTCTCTCTCTCTCTCTCTCTCTCTCTCTCTCTCTCTCTCTCTCTCTCTCTCTATGTTTCTGTAATTGTCTGTCGATCTACAGTATCAACTCCTCTATCTCCTGATACATCTCTCTATTCTTCAGATATCACTCCCTCTCTGCCTGGACTGCAGCTCCCCATGTCATCTCAGGTAGTATTGATGGGGATGCTGCAGTCTTCTCATACTGTAGAGCAGGGTTAAGTAACTAGATTCAGCCGCGGGACGATTTTAGACTGAACGGATGGTCGGGGGCCGAAACATAATTTATAATAATTTATACACAAATTGACCACAACTAAGCCCAATAAGAGATTGTATTTGAAAATAACAATCCTTTCATACCTTGATTACACTGAGACACGATCACATATGTCTCTTATTTTATTAATGGGAATACTTGGAAACAGATTTGATAAATTAAACAAAATTTTAGCTGAATTTTAGCTGAAATCTGTCCTGTGAATGTCTGATGCTGTGGTGACATGCTCCTACATTCCACGTTCATTACAAGTATTTGGCCAAAAATAGTGTCTGATTGTGGACTGTAAATATGTGAGAGTGTGCGGTATGGTCCAGGGTTGTGATCCGTATTGGTAGTAACCCACTGACTGCCTGGGTTGGAGACGGGGA
>NW_028160105.1:0-26201 GCF_964263955.1 Coregonus lavaretus
GAGCCTGATTGGCTACTCGGGGTCCGAAGCCGACGCCCTCTCGGTTCCAGACTTCGCCCCTAGATACGCCACGGTCTGCCGCAGCAGCTCGACTCGGAGCTCCGACCCCAACGACGCGACTGTCAACCGAAGCCAATCATCAGTCACGCTGCGGCCCAGGAGGAAAGGCCGGCCCCCGACTCCGCCCAAACGGTCGTGTTCCTCCATCTCCGGGGGCGACGGGCTAGGGGAGGGGCTGGGGGGCCTGCTGGGGGTAGAAGGGTTCAGGGAGAGGCGAGCCAGCGACTGTGGAGGGCTGGCAGAGAGGAGGAGGAAGGAGGAGGAGGGGGAGGGGGGGCTGGTGAGGTCAGAAGGGGCGGGGGGAGCGTCCGGAGCATCGCCGCCATGTTGGAGACATCGATGGGAGGAGTTGGACCAGGAGGGGGAGGGGCCAAGACCCTGCCCAGAACCATGAGGGGAAGCGGCAGCTACCTCAACCCTCCACAGGTCTGTCTGGGGGGTATATAATATAATGTGTGTTTGTGTGTGTGTGTTGTGTGTGTGCGTATAATGTTTAACATGTAACGTGTGTGTGTTTAAGATGTCTTTGTGTTTCCAGTACAACGTGGGTCATTCCACCTCCACAACCACAAGGAGGAGGATTCCAACACCCACCGTGTCATGTTGTTCAGATACAATAAGCTTTCCTGAAACGTTATTTTGCCGATATATCATTTGATCTCTGAGAAATGAAGCTAAATTGATTGTCACCCGTAATTGGGCCATTTTAATTCATAGGGTTCATATAATATTCATTAATATAGGACCCAACATCTGATTTGGATCAAACTTCTTCCTACCACCAATGAGTAAGACATGAGGAATCCCCAAAACAGGGTGAAAAGCCACCCACGGACCCCCCCCACCCACCCCCTACGCCAATCCCGGCCCAACAGGGTGAAAAGCCACCCACGGACCCCCCCCCCCACCCCCCCCCCCTACGCCAATCCCGGCCAACAGGGTGAAAAGCCACCCACGGACCCCCCCCACCCCCTATGCCATCCCGGCCCAACAAGGGTGAAAAGCCACCCACGGACCCCCCCCCCCCACCCCCTATGCCAATCCCGGCCCAACAGGGTGAAAAGCCACCCACGGACCCCCCCACACCCACCCCCTATGCCAATCCCGGCCCAACAGGGTGAAAAGCCACCCACGGACCCCCCCACACCCACCCCCTATGCCAATCCCGGCCCAACAGGGTGAAAAGCCACCCACGGACCCCCCCACACCCACCCCCTACGCCAATCCCGGCCCAACAGGGTGAAAAGCCACCCACGGACCCCCCCCACCCCCTATGCCAATCCCGGCCAACAGGGTGAAAAGCCACCCACGGACCCCCCCCACCCCTATGCCAATCCCGGCCCAACAGGGTGAAAAGCCACCCACGGTCCCCCCCACCCCCTACGCCAATCCCGGCCCAACAGGGTGAAAAGCCACCCACGGACCCCCCCCCACCCACCCCCTACGCCAATCCCGGCCCAACAGGGTGAAAAGCCACCCACGGACCCCCCCCCACCCACCCCCTACGCCAATCCGGCCCAACAGGGTGAAAAGCCACCCAACGACTCATGTGTAATGTGTGTATGATCCTCAAGGTGAGTCTAGCGGCGCTGCGGCGCCAGGCCGGGTCAGGTGGTCTGGGGTCTGATGATGACGACGTCGTGAATCGCCGTCGGACCATCAGCGGTCCGCTCACCGACCAGACAGATTCCGCCCAGATCCAGTTCCCACGGCAACACACTGAGCTATGCCCAGAACCACGCCCACGCTCCACAGTCGCCACGCCGACAGGAGAAGGGCTTATTACGGATGGAACAGCGACCATCAACCGAAGGTTCATCAGACTAACTTTATCAGTTTAACTAGCTGTCTAACTCTATCAGTCTAACTCTATCAGTCTAACTCTATCAGTCTAACTCTATCAGTCTAACTCTATCAGTCTAACTCTATCAGTCTAACTCTATCAGTCTAACTCTATCAGTCTAACTAGCTGTCTAACTCTATCAGACTAACTCTATCAGTCTAGCTACATCAGTCTAACTTTATCAGTCTAACTCTATCAGTCTAACTCTATCAGTCTAACTCTATCAGTCTAACTAGCTGTCTAACTCTATCAGTCTAACTCTATCAGTCTAACTCTATCAGACTAACTCTATCAGACTAACTCTATCAGTCTAACTAGCTGTCTAACTCTATCAGTCTAACTCTATCAGTCTAACTAGCTGTCTAACTCTATCAGTCTAACTCTATCAGTCTAACTCTATCAGTCTAACTCTATCAGTCTAACTCTATCAGTCTAACTAGCTGTCTAACTCTATCAGTCTAACTCTATCAGTCTAACTCTATCAGACTAACTCTATCAGACTAACTCTATCAGTCTAACTAGCTGTCTAACTCTATCTGTCTAACTCTATCAGTCTAACTCTATCAGTCTAACTCTATCAGTCTAACTCTATCAGTCTAACTCTATCAGACTAACTCTATCAGTCTAACTAGCTGTCTAACTCTATCAGTCTAACTCTATCAGTCTAACTAGCTGTCTAACTCTATCAGTCTAACTCTATCAGTCTAACTCTATCAGTCTAACTATCAGTCTAACTCTATCAGTCTAACTCTATCAGTCTAACTCTATCAGTCTAACTCTATCAGTCTAACTCTATCAGTCTAACTAGCTGTCTAACTCTATCAGTCTAACTCTATCAGTCTAACTATATCAGTCTAACTCTATCAGTCTAACTAGCTGTCTAACTCTATCAGTCTAACTTTATCAGTCTAACTCTATCAGTCTAACTATATCGGTCTAACTATCAGTCTAACTATCAGTCTAACTCTATCAGTCTAACTATATCAGTCTAACTCTATCAGTCTAACTCTATCAGTCTAACTTTATCAGTCTAACTCTATCAGTCTAACTATATCAGTCTAACTATCAGTCTAACTAGCTGTCTAACTCTATCAGTCTAACTTTATCAGTCTAACTCTATCAGTCTAACACTATCAGTCTAACACTATCAGTCTAACTCTATCAGTCTAACTTTATCAGTCTAACTCTATCAGTCTAACAGTATCAGTCTAACTAGCTGTCTAACTCTATCAGTCTAACTCTATCAGTCTAACTCTATCAGTCTAACTCTATCAGTCTAACTCTATCAGTCTTACTCTATCAGTCTAACTAGCTGTCTAACTCTATCAGTCTAACTCTATCAGTCTAACTCTATCAGTCTAACTCTATCAGTCTAACTAGCTGTCTAACTCTATCAGTCTAACACTATCAGTCTAACTATATCAGTCTAACTCTATCAGTCTAACTAGCTGTCTAACTCTATCAGTCTAACTTTATCAGTCTAACTCTATCAGTCTAACACTATCAGTCTAACACTATCAGTCTAACTCTATCAGTCTAACTTTATCAGTCTAACTCTATCAGTCTAACAGTATCAGTCTAACTAGCTGTCTAACTCTATCAGTCTAACTATATCAGTCTAACTCTATCAGTCTAACACTATCAGTCTAACTCTATCAGTCTAACTCTATCAGTCTAACTCTATCAGTCTAACTCTATCAGTCTAACTCTATCAGTCTAACTCTATCAGTCTAACTCTATCAGTCTAACTCTATCAGTCTAACTCTATCAGTCTAACTCTATCAGTCTAACACTATCAGTCTAACTATCAGTCTAATTCTATCAGTCTAACTCTATCAGTCTAACTCTATCAGTCTAACTCTATCAGTCTAACTCTATCAGTCTAACTATATCAGTCTAACACTATCAGTCTTACACTATCAGTCTAACTAGCTGTCTAACTATCAGTCTAACTCTATCAGTCTAACTCTATCAGTCTAACTCTATCAGTCTAACTCTATCAGTCTAACACTATCAGTCTAACTATCAGTCTAACTCTATCAGTCTAACTCTATCAGTCTAACTCTATCAGTCTAACACTATCAGTCTAACTATCAGTCTAACTCTATCAGTCTAACTCTATCAGTCTAACTCTATCAGTCTAACTCTATCAGTCTAACTATATCAGTCTAACTCTATCAGTCTAACACTATCAGTCTAACTATCAGTCTAACTCTATCAGTCTAACTCTATCAGTCTAACTCTATCAGTCTAACTCTATCAGTCTAACTATATCAGTCTAACACTATCAGTCTTACACTATCAGTCTAACTAGCTGTCTAACTCTATCAGTCTAACTCTATCAGTCTAACACTATCAGTCTAACTCTATCAGTCTAACTCTATCAGTCTAACTCTATCAGTCTAACACAGTCTAACTCTATCAGTCTAACTAGCTGTCTAACTCTATCAGTCTAACTCTATCAGTCTAACACTATCAGTCTAACTCTATCAGTCTAACTCTATCAGTCTAACTAGCTGTCTAACTCTATCAGTCTAACTCTATCAGTCTAACTCTATCAGTCTTACACTATCAGTCTAACTAGCTGTCTAACTCTATCAGTCTAACTCTATCAGTCTAACACTATCAGTCTAACTCTATCAGTCTAACTCTATCAGTCTAACACTATCAGTCTTACACTATCAGTCTAACTAGCTGTCTAACTCTATCAGTCTAACTCTATCAGTCTAACACTATCAGTCTAACTCTATCAGTCTAACTCTATCAGTCTAACTCTATCAGTCTAACACAGTCTAACTCTATCAGTCTAACTCTATCAGTCTAACTCTATCAGTCTAACTCTATCAGTCTAACTCTATCAGTCTAACTCTATCAGTCTAACTTTATCAGTCTAACTCTATCAGTCTAACTAGCTGTCTAACTCTATCAGTCTAACTCTATCAGTCTAACTCTATCAGTCTAACACTATCAGTCTAACTCTATCAGTCTAACTATCAGTCTAACTCTATCAGTCTAATTCTATCAGTCTAACTATCAGTCTAACTATATCAGTCTAACTCTATCAGTCTAACTATATCAGTCTAACTCTATCAGTCTAACTCTGTGATTGTAACTTTATCAGTCTAACTCTATCAGTCTAACTATATCAGTCTAACTCTATCAGTCTAACTCTATCAGTCTAACTATCAGTCTAACTCTATCAGTCTAACTCTATCAGTCTAACTCTATCAGTCTAACTATCAGTCTAACTCTATCAGTCTAACTCTATCAGTCTAACTCTATCAGTCTAACTCTATCAGTCTAACTATCAGTCTAACTCTATCAGTCTAACTCTATCAGTCTAACTCTATCAGTCTAACTCTATCAGTCTAACTCTATCAGTCTAACTATCAGTCTAACTTTATCAGTCTAACTCTATCAGTCTAACTCTATCAGTCTAACTCTATCAGTCTAACTATCAGTCTAACTCTATCAGTCTAACTCTAGCAGTCTAACTCTAGCAGTCTAACTATCAGTCTAACTCTATCAGTCTAACTATATCAGTCTAACTCTATCAGTCTAACTATATCAGTCTAACTCTATCAGTCTAACTTTATCTGTCTAGCTACATCAGTCTAACTCTATCAGTCTAACTCTATCAGTCTAACTATATCAGTCTAACTTTATCAGTCTAACTCTATCAGTCTAACTCTATCAGTCTAACTCTATCAGTCTAACTCTATCAGTCTAACTCTATCAGTCTAACTATATCAGTCTAACTCTATCAGTCTAACTCTATCAGTCTAACTCTATCAGTCTAACTCTATCAGTCTAACTATATCAGTCTAACTATATCAGTCTAACTCTATCAGTCTAACTATCAGTCTAACTCTATCAGTCTAACTCTATCAGTCTAACTCTATCAGTCTAAATCTATCAGTCTAACTATCAGTCTAACTCTATCAGTCTAACTCTATCAGTCTAACTATCAGTCTAACTCTATCAGTCTAACTCTATCAGTCTAACTCTATCAGTCTAACTATCAGTCTAACTCTATCAGTCTAACTCTATCAGTCTAACTCTATCAGTCTAACTCTATCAGTCTAACTCTATCAGTCTAACTATCAGTCTAACTTTATCAGTCTAACTCTATCAGTCTAACTCTATCAGTCTAACTATCAGTCTAACTCTATCAGTCTAACTCTAGCAGTCTAACTCTAGCAGTCTAACTATCAGTCTAACTCTATCAATCTAACTATCAGTCTAACTCTATCAGTCTAACTATCAGTCTAACTCTATCAGTCTAACTATCAGTCTAACTCTATCAGTCTAACTCTATCAGTCTAACTATCAGTCTAACTTTATCAGTCTAACTCTATCAGTCTAACTCTATCAGTCTAACTATCAGTCTAACTCTATCAGTCTAACTCTAGCAGTCTAACTCTAGCAGTCTAACTATCAGTCTAACTCTATCAATCTAACTATCAGTCTAACTCTATCAGTCTAACTATCAGTCTAACTCTATCAGTCTAACTATCAGTCTAACTCTATCAGTCTAACTCTATCAGTCTAACTCTATCAGTCTAACTCTATCAGTCTAACACTATGATTGTAACTTTATCGGTCTAACTATCAGTCTAACTATCAGTCTAACTCTATCAGTCTAACTATATCAGTCTAACTCTTTCAGTCTAACTCTATCAGTCTAACTCTATCAGTCTAACTCTATGATTGTAACTTTATCGGTCTAACTATCAGTCTAACTATCAGTCTAACTCTATCAGTCTAACTATATCAGTCTAACTCTATCAGTCTAACTATATCAGTCTAACTCTATCAGTCTAACTCTATCAGTCTAACACTATCAGTCTAACTCTATCAGTCTAACTATCAGTCTAACTCTATCAGTCTAACTCTATCAGTCTAACTCTATCAATCAGTCTAACTCTATCAGTCTAACTCTATCAGTCTAACTCTATCAGTCTAACTCTATCAGTCTAACTATCAGTCTAACTCTATCAGTCTAACTCTATCAGTCTAACTCTATCAGTCTAACTCTATCAGTCTAGCTATCAGTCTAACTCTATCAGTCTAACTCTATCAGTCTAACTCTATCAGTCTAACTATCAGTCTAACTCTATCAGTCTAACTCTATCAGTCTAACTCTATCAGTCTAACTCTATTAGTCTAACTCTATCAGTCTAACTCTATCAGTCTAACTCTATCAGTCTAACTATCAGTCTAACTCTATCAGTCTAACTCTATCAGTCTAACTCTATCAGTCTAACTCTATCAGTCTAGCTATCAGTCTAACTCTATCAGTCTAACTATCAGTCTAACTCTATCAGTCTAACTATCAGTCTAACTCTATCAGTCTAACTCTATCAGTCTAACTATCAGTCTAACTTTATCAGTCTAACTCTATCAGTCTAACTCTATCAGTCTAACTATCAGTCTAACTCTATCAGTCTAACTCTAGCAGTCTAACTCTAGCAGTCTAACTATCAGTCTAACTCTATCAATCTAACTATCAGTCTAACTCTATCAGTCTAACTATCAGTCTAACTCTATCAGTCTAACTATCAGTCTAACTCTATCAGTCTAACTCTATCAGTCTAACTCTATCAGTCTAACACTATGATTGTAACTTTATCGGTCTAACTATCAGTCTAACTATCAGTCTAACTCTATCAGTCTAACTATATCAGTCTAACTCTTTCAGTCTAACTCTATCAGTCTAACTCTATCAGTCTAACTCTATGATTGTAACTTTATCGGTCTAACTATCAGTCTAACTATCAGTCTAACTCTATCAGTCTAACTATATCAGTCTAACTCTATCAGTCTAACTATATCAGTCTAACTCTATCAGTCTAACTCTATCAGTCTAACACTATCAGTCTAACTCTATCAGTCTAACTATCAGTCTAACTCTATCAGTCTAACTCTATCAGTCTAACTCTATCAATCAGTCTAACTCTATCAGTCTAACTCTATCAGTCTAACTCTATCAGTCTAACTCTATCAGTCTAACTATCAGTCTAACTCTATCAGTCTAACTCTATCAGTCTAACTCTATCAGTCTAACTCTATCAGTCTAGCTATCAGTCTAACTCTATCAGTCTAACTCTATCAGTCTAACTCTATCAGTCTAACTATCAGTCTAACTCTATCAGTCTAACTCTATCAGTCTAACTCTATCAGTCTAACTCTATTAGTCTAACTCTATCAGTCTAACTCTATCAGTCTAACTCTATCAGTCTAACTATCAGTCTAACTCTATCAGTCTAACTCTATCAGTCTAACTCTATCAGTCTAACTCTATCAGTCTAGCTATCAGTCTAACTCTATCAGTCTAACTCTATCAGTCTAACTCTATCAGTCTAACTCTATCAGTCTAACTCTATCAGTCTAACTCTATCAGTCTAACTCTATCAGTCTAACTCTATCAGTCTAACTCTATCAGTCTAACTCTATCAGTCTAACTCTGTGATTGTAACTTTATCAGTCTAACTCTATCAGTCTAACTATATCAGTCTAACTCTATCAGTCTAACTCTATCAGTCTAACTCTATCAGTCTAACTCTATCAGTCTAACTATCAGTCTAACTCTATCAGTCTAACTCTATCAGTCTAACTCTATCAGTCTAACTCTATTAGTCTAACTCTATCAGTCTAACTCTATCAGTCTAACTCTATCAGTCTAACTCTATCAGTCTAACTATATCAGTCTAACTCTATCAGTCTAACTCTATCAGTCTAACTCTATCAGTCTAACTCTATCAGTCTAACTATCAGTCTAACTCTATCAGTCTAACTATCAGTCTAACTCTATCTGTCTAACACTATCAGTGTAACTCTATCAGTCTAACTCTATCAGTCTAACTCTATCAGTCTAACTCTATCAGTCTAACTATCAGTCTAACTCTATCAGTCTAACTCTATCAGTCTAACTCTATCAGTCTAACTATCAGTCTAACTCTATCAGTCTAACTATATCAGTCTAACTCTATCAGTCTAACTCTATCAGTCTAACTATCAGTCTAACTCTATCAGTCTAACTCTATCAGTCTAACTCTATCAGTCTAACTATCAGTCTAACTCTATCAGTCTAACTATCAGTCTAACTCTATCAGTCTAACACTATCAGTCTAACTCTATCAGTCTAACTATATCAGTCTAACTCTATCAGTCTAACTCTATCAGTCTAACTATCAGTCTAACTCTATCAGTCTAACTCTATCAGTCTAACTATCAGTCTAACTATCAGTCTAACTCTATCAGTCTAACTATATCAGTCTAACTCTATCAGTCTAACTCTATCAGTCTAACTATCAGTCTAACTCTATCAGTCTAACTCTATCAGTCTAACTCTATCAGTCTAACTCTATCAGTCTAACTATATCAGTCTAACTCTATCAGTCTAACTCTATCAGTCTAACTCTGTGATTGTAACTTTATCAGTCTAACTCTATCAGTCTAACTATATCAGTCTAACTCTATCAGTCTAACTCTATCAGTCTAACTCTATCAGTCTAACTCTATCAGTCTAACTATCAGTCTAACTCTATCAGTCTAACTCTATCAGTCTAACTATCAGTCTAACTCTATCAGTCTAACTCTATCAGTCTAACTCTATCAGTCTAACTCTATCAGTCTAACTATCAGTCTAACTCTATCAGTCTAACTATATCAGTCTAACTCTATCAGTCTAACTCTATCAGTCTAACTATCAGTCTAACTCTATCAGTCTAACTCTATCAGTCTAACTCTATCAGTCTAACTATCAGTCTAACTCTATCAGTCTAACTATCAGTCTAACTCTATCAGTCTAACACTATCAGTCTAACTCTATCAGTCTAACTATATCAGTCTAACTCTATCAGTCTAACTCTATCAGTCTAACTATCAGTCTAACTCTATCAGTCTAACTCTATCAGTCTAACTATCAGTCTAACTATCAGTCTAACTCTATCAGTCTAACTCTATCAGTCTAACTCTATCAGTCTAACTCTATCAGTCTAACTATATCAGTCTAACTCTATCAGTCTAACTCTATCAGTCTAACTCTGTGATTGTAACTTTATCAGTCTAACTCTATCAGTCTAACTATATCAGTCTAACTCTATCAGTCTAACTCTATCAGTCTAACTCTATCAGTCTAACACTATAAGTCTAACTCTATCAGTCTAACTCTATCAGTCTAACTATCAGTCTAACTCTATCAGTCTAACTCTATCAGTCTAACTCTATCAGTCTAACTATATCAGTCTAACTCTATCAGTCTAACTCTATCAGTCTAACTATCAGTCTAACTCTATCAGTCTAACTCTATCAGTCTAACTCTATCAGTCTAACTCTATCAGTCTAACTCTATCAGTCTAACTATCAGTCTAACTCTATCAGTCTAACTCTATCAGTCTAACACTATCAGTCTAACACTATCAGTCTAACTCTATCAGTCTAACTCTATCAGTCTAACTCTATCAGTCTAACACTATCAGTCTAACTCTATCAGTCTAACTCTATCAGTCTAACTCTATCAGTCTAACTCTATGATTGTAACTTTATCAGTCTAACTCTATCAGTCTAACTATATCAGTCTAACTCTATCAGTCTAACTCTATCAGTCTAACTATCAGTCTAACTCTATCAGTCTAACTCTATCAGTCTAACTCTATCAGTCTAACTTTATCAGTCTAACTATATCAGTCTAACTCTATCAGTCTATCTCTATCAGTCTAACTCTATCAGTCTAACTATATCAGTCTAACTCTATCAGTCTAACTCTATCAGTCTAACTCTATCAGTCTAACTATCAGTCTAACTCTATCAGTCTAACTCTATCAGTCTAACACTATCAGTCTAACTATATCAGTCTAACTCTATCAGTCTAACTCTATCAGTCTAACTATCAGTCTAACTCTATCAGTCTAACTCTATCAGTCTAACTCTATCAGTCTAACTCTATCAGTCTAACTATCATTCTAACTCTATCAGTTTAACTCTATCAGTCTAACTATATCAGTCTAACTCTATCAGTCTAACTCTATCAGTCTAACTATCAGTCTAACTCTATCAGTCTAACTCTATCAGTCTAACTCTATCAGTCTAACACTATCAGTCTAACTCTATCAGTCTAACTCTATCAGTCTAACTCTATCAGTCTAACTCTGTGATTGTAACTTTATCAGTCTAACTCTATCAGTCTAACTCTATCAGTCTAACTCTATCAGTCTAACTCTATCAGTCTAACTCTATCAGTCTAACTATCATTCTAACTCTATCAGTCTAACTCTATCAGTCTAACTATATCAGTCTAACTCTATCAGTCTAACTCTATCAGTTTAACTATCAGTCTAACTCTATCAGTCTAACTCTATCAGTCTAACTCTATCAGTCTAACACTATCAGTCTAACTCTATCAGTCTAACTCTATCAGTCTAACTCTATCAGTCTAACTCTGTGATTGTAACTTTATCAGTCTAACTCTATCAGTCTAACTCTATCAGTCTAACTATCAGTCTAACTCTATCAGTCTAACTCTATCAGTCTAACTCTATCAGTCTAACTCTATCAGTCTAACTCTATCAGTCTAACTACAGTGGGGAAAAAAAGTATTTAGTCAGCCACCAATAGTGCAAGTTCTCCCACTTAAAAAGATGAGAGAGGCCTGTAATTTTCATCATAGGTACACGTCTACTATGACAGACAAATTGAGGGAAAAAAATCCAGAAAATCACATAGTAGGATTTTTAATGAATTTATTTGCAAATTATGGTGGAAATTAAGTATTTGGTCACCTACAAACAAGCAAGATTTCTGGCTCTCACAGACCTGTAACTTCTTCTTTAAGAGGCTCCTCTGTCCTCCACTCGTTACCTGTATTAATGGCACCTGTTTGAACTTGTTATCAGTATAAAAGACACCTGTCCACAACCTCAAACAGTCACACTCCAAACTCCACTATGGCCAAGACCAAAGAGCTGTCAAAGGACACCAGAAACAAAATTGTAGACCTGCACCAGGCTGGGAAGACTGAATATGCAATAGGTAGGCAGCTTGGTTTGAAGAAATCAACTGTGGGAGCAATTATTAGGAAATGGAAGACATACAAGACCACCGATAATCTCCCTCGATCTGGGGCTCCACGCAAGATCTCACCCCGGGGGGTCAAAATGATCACAAGAACGGTGAGCAAAAATCCCAGAACCACACGGGGGGACCTAGTGAATGACCTGCAGAGAGCTGGGACCAAAGTAACAAAGCCTACCATCAGTAACACACTACGCCGCCAGGGACTCAAATCCTGCAGTGCCAGACGTGTCCCCCTGCTTAAGCCAGTACATGTTCAGGCCCGTCTGAAGTTTGATAGAGTGCATTTGGATGATCCAGAAGAGGATTGGGAGAATGTCATATGGTCACATGAAACCAAAATAGAACTTTTTGGTAAAAACTCAACTCGTCGTGTTTGGAGGACAAAGAATGCTGAGTTGCATCCAAAGAACACCATACCTACTGTGAAGCATGGGGGTGGAAACATCATGCTTTGGGGCTGTTTTTCTGCAAAGGGACCAGGACAACTGATCCGTGTAAAGGAAAGAATGAATGGGGCCATGTATCGTGAGATTTTGAGTGAAAACCTCCTTCCATTAGCAAGGGCATTGAAGATGAAACGTGGCTGGGTCTTTCAGCATGACAATGATCCCAAACACACCGCCCGGGCAACGAAGGAGTGGCTTCGTAAGAAGCATTTCAAGGTCCTGGAGTGGCCTAGCCAGTCTCCAGATCTCAACCCCATAGAAAATCTTTGGAGGGAGTTGAAAGTCTGTGTTGCCCAGCGACAGCCCCAAAACATCACTGCTCTAGAGGAGATCTGCATGGAGGAATGGGCCAAAATACCAGCAACAGTGTGTGAAAACCTTGTGAAGACTTACAGAAAACGTTTGACCTGTGTCATTGCCAACAAAGGGTATATAACAAAGTATTGAGAAACTTTTGTTATTGACCAAATACTTATTTTCCACCATAATTTGCAAATAAATTCATTAAAAATCCTACAATGTGATTTTCTGGATTTTTTGGTCTCATTTTGTCTGTCATAGTTGACGTGTACCTATGATGAAAATTACAGGCCTCTTTCATCTTTTTAAGTGGGAGAACTTACACAATTGGTGGCTGACTAAATACTTTTTTTCCCCACTGTATATCAGTCTAACTCTATCAGTCTAACTCTATCAGTCTAACTATATCAGTCTAACTATATCAGTCTAACTCTATCAGTCTAACTCTATCAGTCTAACTCTATCAGTCTAACTCTATCAGTCTAACTCTATCAGTCTAACTATATCAGTCTAACTATATCAGTCTAACTCTATCAGTCTAACTCTATCAGTCTAACTCTATCAGTCTAACTCTATCAGTCTAACTATATCAGTCTAACTATATCAGTCTAACTCTATCAGTCTAACTCTATCAGTCTAACTATCAGTCTAACTCTATCAGTCTAACTCTATCAGTCTAACTCTATCAGTCTAACTCTATCAGTCTAACTATATCAGTCTAACTCTATCAATCTAACTATATCAGTCTAACTATCAGTCTAACTATATCAGTCTAACTCTATCAGTCTAACTCTATCAGTCTAACTCTATCAGTCTAACTCTATCAGTCTAACTCTAGCAGTCTAACTATCAGTCTAACTCTATCAGTCTAACTCTATCAGTCTAACACTATCAGTCTAACTCTATCAGTCTAACTCTATCAGTCTAACTCTATCAGTCTAACTCTGTGATTGTAACTTTATCAGTCTAACTCTATCAGTCTAACTCTATCAGTCTAACTCTATCAGTCTAACTATATCAGTCTAACTCTGTGATTGTAACTTTATCAGTCTAACTATATCAGTCTGTAACAGTTACAATTAAATATATCACTTGAACAGTTATACAGATGATAGTTGATTGACATGTCTAATAGTTAATCTGATTGGTGCCCAGGAGGAAGCCCCCCCCCCTCCACTATTCTGACGGAGAGAAGTTCCATCTGACGGAGACAGACACCATTCGGCGACGCCCACGCAGCCGCGAGCACAGCCACGACCAATCAGACGACAGCACAACCAGCAGCAGCCAACCAGAGATTAGCATAACCAGCATCGACCAACCAGCGAGCGGCACACCTGGCAGCAGCCAACCAGAGATTAGCATAACCAGCATCGACCAACCAGCGAGCGGCACACCTGGCAGTGGCCAACCAGACAGCAGCAGGAAGAGCATTGACCAACCAGAGAGCAGCGCGCCAGGCATTGACCAATCCCATCGCAGCCTGTTGGCCCCCCAGCAGCTGAACGGAGGGGTCGACCAATCACAGCGCGTCGTCCTGCGGAGGCGGCCTTTGTCGGAGGCTGAGGCGGCCTCTCGCAGGGAGAGCTGTGATAGGCCAGAAGTCAGGAAGCCGCTGAAGCCACCGGTGTCGCCCAAACCCTCGATAGCGGCTATGAGGAGACAGCAGCAGGACCCCCCCACCCCGACCAGACGCGTCCCCCTGCCTGGACCTGAAGCTGACAGTCCTGGTGAGTTTAACCCCTGACCCCTGACCTCTAAACCTCACCCCACCCCGACCAGACGCGTCCCCCTGCCTGGACCTGAAGCTGACAGTCCTGGTGAGTTTAACCCCTGACCCCTGACCTCTAAACCTAACCCCACCCCGACCAGACGCATTCCCCTGCCTGGACCTGAAGCTGACAGTCCTGGTGAGTTTAACCCCTGACCCCTGACCTCTAAACCTAACCCCACCCCGACCAGACGCGTTCCCCTGCCTGGACCTGAAGCTGACAGTCCTGGTGAGTTTAACCCCTGACCTCTAAACCTAACCCCACCCCGACCAGACGCGTCCCCCTGCCTGGACCTGAAGCTGACAGTCCTGGTGAGTTTAACCCCTGACCCCTGACCTCTAAACCTAACCCCACCCCGACCAGACGCGTTCCCCTGCCTGGACCTGAAGCTGACAGTCCTGGTGAGTTTAACCCCTGACCTCTAAACCTAACCCCACCCCAACCAGACGCGTCCCCCTGCCTGGACCTGAAGCTGACAGTCCTGGTGAGTTTAACCCCTGACCCCTGACCTCTAAACCTCACCCCACCCCGACCAGACGCGTCCCCCTGCCTGGACCTGAAGCTGACAGTCCTGGTGAGTTTAACCCCTGACCCCTGACCTCTAAACCTAACCCCACCCCGACCAGACGCGTTCCCCTGCCTGGACCTGAAGCTGACAGTCCTGGTGAGTTTAACCCCTGACCCCTGACCTCTAAACCTAACCCCACCCCGACCAGACGCGTTCCCCTGCCTGGACCTGAAGCTGACAGTCCTGGTGAGTTTAACCCCTGACCTCTAAACCTAACCCCACCCCGACCAGACGCGTCCCCCTGCCTGGACCTGAAGCTGACAGTCCTGGTGAGTTTAACCCCTGACCCCTGACCTCTAAACCTAACCCCACCCCGACCAGACGCGTTCCCCTGCCTGGACCTGAAGCTGACAGTCCTGGTGAGTTTAACCCCTGACCTCTAAACCTAACCCCACCCCGACCAGACGCGTCCCCCTGCCTGGACCTGAAGCTGACAGTCCTGGTGAGTTTAACCCCTGAACCCTGACCTCTAAACCCCACCCCACCCCGACCAGACAAGTCCCCCTGCCTGGACCTGAAGCTGACAGTCCTGGTGAGTTTAACCCCTGACCCCTGACCTCTAAACCTCACCCCACCCCGACCAGACGCGTCCCCCTGCCTGGACCTGAAGCTGACAGTCCTGGTGAGTTTAACCCCTGACCCCTGACCTCTAAACCTCACCCCGACCAGACCAGACGCGTCCCCCTGCCTGGACCTGAGGCTGACAGTCCTGGTGAGTTTAACCCCTGACCCCTGACCTCTAAACCTAACCCCACCCCGACCAGACGCGTCCCCCTGCCTGGACCTGAAACTGACAGTCCTGGTGAGTTTAACCCCTGACCCCTGACCTCTAAACCTAACCCCACCCCGACCAGACGCGTCCCCCTGCCTGGACCTGAAGCTGACAGTCCTGGTGAGTTTAACCCCTGACCCCTGACCTCTAAACCTAACCCCACCCCGACCAGACGCGTCCCCCTGCCTGGACCTGAAGCTGACAGTCCTGGTGAGTTTAACCCCTGACCCCTGACCTCTAAACCTCACCCCGACCAGACGCATTCCCCTGCCTGGACCTGAAGCTGACAGTCCTGGTGAGTTTAACCCCTGACCCCTGACCTCTAAACCTAACCCCACCCCGACCAGACGCGTCCCCCTGCCTGGACCTGAAGCTGACAGTCCTGGTGAGTTTAACCCCTGACCCCTGACCTCTAAACCTAACCCCGACCAGACGCGTCCCCCTGCCTGGACCTGAAGCTGACAGTCCTGGTGAGTTTAACCCCTGACCTCTAAACCTAACCTCACCCCGACCAGACGCGTCCCCCTGCCTGGACCTGAAGCTGACAGTCCTGGTGAGTTTAACCCCTGACCCCTGACCTCTAAACCTAACCCCGACCAGACGCGTCCCCCTGCCTGGACCTGAAGCTGACAGTCCTGGTGAGTTTAACCCCTGACCTCTAAACCTCACCCCACCCCGACCAGACGCGTCCCCCTGCCTGGACCTGAAGCTGACAGTCCTGGTGAGTTTAACCCCTGACCCCTGACCTTTAAACCTAACCCCACCCCGACCAGACGCGTCCCCCTGCCTGGACCTGAAGCTGACAGTCCTGGTAAGTTTAACCCCTGACCCCTGACCTCTAAACCTCACCCCGACCAGACGCGTCCCCCTGCCTGGACCTGAAGCTGACAGTCCTGGTGAGTTTAACCCCTGACCCCTGACCTCTAAACCTCACCCCACCCCGACCAGACGCGTCCCCCTGCCTGGACCTGAAGCTGACAGTCCTGGTGAGTTTAACCCCTGACCCCTGACCTCTAAACCTAACCCCACCCCGACCAGACGCGTCCCCCTGCCTGGACCTGAAGCTGACAGTCCTGGTGAGTTTAACCCCTGACCCCTGACCTCTAAACCTCACCCCGACCAGACGCGTCCCCCTGCCTGGACCTGAAGCTGACAGTCCTGGTGAGTTTAACCCCTGACCCCTGACCTCTAAACCTCACCCCGACCAGACGCGTCCCCCTGCCTGGACCTGAAGCTGACAGTCCTGGTGAGTTTAACCCCTGACCCCTGACCTCTAAACCTCACCCCACCCCGACCAGACGCGTCCCCCTGCCTGGACCTGAAGCTGACAGTCCTGGTGAGTTTAACCCCTGACCCCTGACCTCTAAACCTAACCTCACCCCGACCAGACGCGTCCCCCTGCCTGGACCTGAAACTGACAGTCCTGGTGAGTTTAACCCCTGACCCCTGACCTCTAAACCTAACCCCACCCCGACCAGACGCGTCCCCCTGCCTGGACCTGAAGCTGACAGTCCTGGTGAGTTTAACCCCTGACCTCTAAACCTCACCCCGACCAGACGCGTCCACCTGCCTGGACCTGAAGCTGACAGTCCTGGTGAGTTTAACCCCTGACCTCTAAACCTCACCCCACCCCGACCAGACGCGTCCCCCTGCCTGGACCTGAAGCTGACAGTCCTGGTGAGTTTAACCCCTGACCCCTGACCTCTAAACCTAACCCCACCCCGACCAGACGCGTCCCCCTGCCTGGACCTGAAGCTGACAGTCCTGGTGAGTTTAACCCCTGACCCCTGACCTCTAAACCTCACCCCACCCCGACCAGACCAGACGCGTCCCCCTGCCTGGACCTGAAGCTGACAGTCCTGGTGAGTTTAACCCCTGACCCCTGACCTCTAAACCTAACCTCACCCCGACCAGACGCGTCCCCCTGCCTGGACCTGAAGCTGACAGTCCTGGTGAGTTTAACCCCTGACCCCTGACCTCTAAACCTAACCCCACCCCGACCAGACGCGTCCCCCTGCCTGGACCTGAAGCTGACAGTCCTGGTGAGTTTAACCCCTGACCCCTGACCTCTAAACCCCACCCCGACCAGACGCGTCCCCCTGCCTGGACCTGAAGCTGACAGTCCTGGTGAGTTTAACCCCTGACCTCTAAACCCCACCCCGACCAGACGCGTCCCCCTGCCTGGACCTGAAACTGACAGTCCTGGTGAGTTTAACCCCTGACCCCTGACCTCTAAACCCCACCCCGACCAGACGCGTCCCCCTGCCTGGACCTGAAGCTGACAGTCCTGGTGAGTTTAACCCCTGACCTCTAAACCTAACCTCACCCCGACCAGACGCGTCCCCCTGCCTGGACCTGAAGCTGACAGTCCTGGTGAGTTTAACCCCTGACCCCTGACCTCTAAACCTAACCCCACCCCGACCAGACGCGTCCCCCTGCCTGGACCTGAAGCTGACAGTCCTGGTGAGTTTAACCCCTGACCCCTGACCTCTAAACCTCACCCCACCCCGACCAGACGCGTCCCCCTGCCTGGACCTGAAGCTGACAGTCCTGGTGAGTTTAACCCCTGACCTCTAAACCTCACCCCACCCCGACCAGACGCGTCCCCCTGCCTGGACCTGAAGCTGACAGTCCTGGTGAGTTTAACCCCTGACCCCTGACCTCTAAACCTCACCCCACCCTGACCAGACAAGTCCCCCTGCCTGGACCTGAAGCTGACAGTCCTGGTGAGTTTAACCCCTGACCCCTGACCTCTAAACCTAACCCCGACCAGACGCGTCCCCCTGCCTGGACCTGAAGCTGACAGTCCTGGTGAGTTTAACCTCTGACCCCTGACCTCTAAACCTCACCCCACCCCGACCAGACGCGTCCCCCTGCCTGGACCTGAAGCTGACAGTCCTGGTGAGTTTAACCCCTGACCTCTAAACCTAACCTCACCCCGACCAGACGCGTCCCCCTGCCTGGACCTGAAGCTGACAGTCCTGGTGAGTTTAACCCCTGACCCCTGACCTCTAAACCTCACCCCACCCCGACCAGACGCGTCCCCCTGCCTGGACCTGAAGCTGACAGTCCTGGTGAGTTTAACCCCTGACCCCTGACCTCTAAACCTAACCCCACCCCGACCAGACGCGTCCCCCTGCCTGGACCTGAAGCTGACAGTCCTGGTGAGTTTAACCCCTGACCCCTGACCTCTAAACCTCACCCCACCCCGACCAGACGCGTCCCCCTGCCTGGACCTGAAGCTGACAGTCCTGGTGAGTTTAACCCCTGACCCCTGACCTCTAAACCTCACCCCGACCAGACGCGTCCCCCTGCCTGGACCTGAAGCTGACAGTCCTGGTGAGTTTAACCCCTGACCCCTGACCTCTAAACCTCACCCCACCCCGACCAGACGCGTCCCCCTGCCTGGACCTGAAGCTGACAGTCCTGGTAAGTTTAACCCCTGACCCCTGACCCCTGACCTCTAAACCTCACCCCACCCCGACCAGACGCGTCCCCCTAACTGGACCTGAAGCTGACAGTCCTGGTGAGTTTAACCCCTGACCCCTGACCTCTAAACCTCACCCCACCCCGACCAGACGCGTCCCCCTAACTGGACCTGAAGCTGACAGTCCTGGTGAGTTTAACCCCTGACCCCTGACCTCTAAACCTCACCCCGACCAGACGCGTCCCCCTGCCTTGACCTGAAGCTGACAGTCCTGGTGAGTTTAACCCCTGACCCCTGACCTCTAAACCTCACCCCGACCAGACGCGTCCCCCTAACTGGACCTGAAGCTGACAGTCCTGGTGAGTTTAACCCCTGACCCCTGACCTCTAAACCCCACCCCGACCAGACCAGACGCGTCCCCCTGCCTGGACCTGAAGCTGACAGTCCTGGTGAGTTTAACCCCTGACCCCTGACCTCTAAACCTCACCCCGACCAGACGCGTCCCCCTGCCTGGACCTGAAGCTGACAGTCCTGGTAAGTTTAACCCCTAACCCCTGACCTCTAAACCTAACCCCACCCCGACCAGACGCGTCCCCCTGCCTGGACCTGAAGCTGACAGTCCTGGTGAGTTTAACCCCTGACCCCTGACCTCTAAACCTAACCCCACCCCGACCAGACGCGTCCCCCTGCCTGGACCTGAAACTGACAGTCCTGGTGAGTTTAACCCCTGACCCCTGACCTCTAAACCTCACCCCGACCAGACGCGTCCCCCTGCCTGGACCTGAAGCTGACAGTCCTGGTGAGTTTAACCCCTGACCCCTGACCTCTAAACCTCACCCCACCCCGACCAGACGCATCCCCCTGCCTGGACCTGAAGCTGACAGTCCTGGTGAGTTTAACCCCTGACCCCTGACCTCTAAACCTAACCCCACCCCGACCAGACACGTCCCCCTGCCTGGACCTGAAGCTGACAGTCCTGGTGAGTTTAACCCCTGACCCCTGACCTCTAAACCTCACCCCACCCCGACCAGACGCGTCCCCCTGCCTGGACCTGAAGCTGACAGTCCTGGTGAGTTTAACCCCTGACCCCTGACCTCTAAACCTAACCCCACCCCGACCAGACACGTCCCCCTGCCTGGACCTGAAGCTGACAGTCCTGGTGAGTTTAACCCCTGACCCCTGACCTCTAAACCTCACCCCACCCCGACCAGACGCGTCCCCCTGCCTGGACCTGAAGCTGACAGTCCTGGTGAGTTTAACCCCTGACCCCTGACCTCTAAACCTAACCCCACCCCGACCAGACGCGTCCCCCTGCCTGGACCTGAAGCTGACAGTCCTGGTGAGTTTAACCCCTGACCCCTGACCTCTAAACCTAACCCCACCCCGACCAGACGCGTCCCCCTGCCTGGACCTGAAGCTGACAGTCCTGGTGAGTTTAACCCCTGACCCCTGACCTCTAAACCTAACCCCACCCCGACCAGACGCGTCCCCCTGCCTGGACCTGAAGCTGACAGTCCTGGTAAGTTTTACCCCTGACCCCTGACCTCTAAACCTAACCCCAGCCCGAGCAGACAAGTCCCCCTGCCTGGACCTGAAGCTGACAGTCCTGGTAAGTTTAACCCCTAACCCCTGACCTCTAAACCTAACCCCACCCCGACCAGACGCGTCCCCCTGCCTGGACCTGAAGCTGACAGTCCTGGTGAGTTTAACCCCTGACCCCTGACCTCTAAACCTAACCCCACCCCGACCAGACGCGTCCCCCTGCCTGGACCTGAAGCTGACAGTCCTGGTAAGTTTTACCCCTGACCCCTGACCTCTAAACCTAACCCCAGCCCGAGCAGACAAGTCCCCTTACCTGGACCTGACCTCTAAAACATGTTTTTCTCTGTTTTTTTCCCCCAGCAGATCCGAGGCGGGTGCCTCCCCCAGTCTGCCTCAAACCCAGCCCCCCTCCCACCGCTCCTAAACCCGCCAAGCCCTCCCTCTCCTCCCCCACCCCTCACCCTAGACCTCTCCCTGTCCCAGACACACTCCCCTCCCCCTCCTCCCTGTCCCCTGTCCCCCCCCACACCTCCCCCTCCTCCAGCCCCTCCACGCCCCAGACCCCCTCCACCCCCGGGTCCACCCCCCACCCCGTCAAGCCTCCCCGCTCCGCCATCGCTGGCCTCTCTGTCGACCTGCTGGGGGGGAGGGAGTGGGAGGAGAGGGAGAGGGAGGGGGAAAGACTAAAAGAGGACCGGAGAGAAGTTGAGAAGGTGGAGGAGGAGAGGAGAGTTGAGAGAAGGAGAGAGGAGGAGGTGATGGAGGAGGAGAGGAGAGTTGAGAGAAGGAGAGAGGAGGAGGAGGTGATGGAGGAGAGGAGAGTTGAGAGAAGGAGAGAGGAGGAGGTGATGGAGGAGGAGAGGAGAGTTGAGAGAAGGAGAGAGGAGGAGGTGGAGGAGGAGAGGAGAGTTGAGAGAAGGAGAGAGGAGGAGGTGATGGAGGAGAGGAGAGTTGAGAGAAGGAGAGAGGAGGAGGTGATGGAGGAGGCTCCAGCCCAAGTAGAGGGGGTGATAAAGGAGGTGCAGCACCAGAGGTTGGTGGAGACCAGCGCCTCCCTGGCAGCAGCTCTGGAAGCTGTGGAGCAGAAGATTAACCAGGATGACACACACAACCAGTAAGGACACACACACACACACACACACACACACACACACACACACACACACACACACACACACACACACACACACACACAACCAGTAAGGACACACACACACACACACACAACCAGTAAGGACACACACACACACACACACACACACACACAACCAGTAAGGTCACACACACACACACA
Source organism: Coregonus lavaretus (assembly GCF_964263955.1). Classification (NCBI taxonomy): domain Eukaryota; kingdom Metazoa; phylum Chordata; class Actinopteri; order Salmoniformes; family Salmonidae; genus Coregonus; species Coregonus lavaretus. Next base: position 22,102 of record NW_028160105.1, read on the forward strand.
CACACACACACACACACACACACACACACACACACACACACACACACACACACAACCAGTAAGGACACACACACACACACACACACACACACACACACACAACCAGTGAGGACACACACACACACACACACACACACACACACACACACAACCAGTGAGGACACACACACACACACACACACACACACACACACACACACTCACAACCAGTGAGGACACACACACACACACACACACACACACACACACAACCAGTGAGGACACACACACACACACACACACACACACACACACACACACACACACACACAACCAGTGAGGACACACACACACACACACACACACACACACACACACACACACACACACACACACTCACAACCAGTGAGGACACACACACACACACACACACACAACCAGTGAGGACACACACACACACACACACACACACACACAACCAGTGAGGACACACACACACACACACACACAACCAGTGAGGACACACACACACACAACCAGTAAGGACACACACACACACACACACACAACCAGTGAGGACACACACACACACACAACCAGTGAGGACACACACACACACACACACACACACTCACAACCAGTGAGGACACACACACACACACACACACACACACACACACACACACACACACACAACCAGTGAGGACACACACACACACACACACACACACACACAACCAGTGAGGACACACACACACACACACACAACCAGTGAGGACACACACACACACACACACACACACACACACACACACACACACACACACAACCAGTGAGGACACACACACACACACACACAACCAGTAAGGACACACACACACACACACACACACACACACACACACACACACACACACAACCAGTGAGGACACACACACACACACACACAACCAGTGAGGACACACACACACACACACACAACCAGTAAGGACACACACACACACACACACACACACACACACACACACACACACAACCAGTGAGGACACACACACACACACACACAACCAGTGAGGACACACACACACACACATACAACCAGTGAGGACACACACACACACACACACAACCAGTAAGGACACACACACACACACACACACACACACAACCAGTGAGGACACACACACACAACACACACAACACCTAATACAAATGAAAGGGGAAGTTGACCTAAAATGTAAAATGTCCAAAGTGATTCCATACATTGAAACGAGTTATGTGGAGTTTTCCTTCTCAGCGGGGAGAACGTACGTGAGAGAAAAGTTGTGTGTGTGTTAAGGAAAGAATGAGTGGACCAGTGAGTGCCAGTGTGAGTGAGTGAATATGAGAGTGAATGTGAGAGTGAGTGATTTTATGAGAGTGAGTGATCGGGTTAAAGAGAAGGACACTCCTCTTCCGCTGCAGTGTAACAGTCTTAAGGCACCAGTGAGTGTCAGTGAGAGTGAGTGATTTTATGAGAGTGAGTGATCGGGTTAAAGAGAAGGACACTCCTCTTCCGCTGCAGTGTAACAGTCTTAAGGCACCAGTGAGTGTCAGTGAGAGTGAGTGATTTTATGAGAGTGAGTGATCGGGTTAAAGAGAAGGACACTCCTCTTCCGCTGCAGTGTAACAGTCTAAAGCACCAGTGAGTGTCAGTGAGAGTGAGTGATTTTATGAGAGTGAGTGATCGTGTTAAAGAGAAGGACTCTCCTCTTCCGCTGCAGTGTAACAGTCTTAAGGCACCAGTGTTATCGAGGTGGTAGTGCTCTGTAATTATGCCAGTGTTATCGAGGTGGTAGTGCTCTCTAAATATGTCAGTGTTATCGAGGTGGTAGTGCTCTCTAAATATGTCAGTGTTATCGAGGTGGTAGTGCTCTCTAAATATGTCAGTGTTATCGAGGTGGTAGTGCTCTCTAAATATGCCAGTGTTATCGAGGTGGTAGTGCTCTCTAAATATGCCAGTGTTATCGAGGTGGTAGTGCTCTCTAAATATGTCAGTGTTATCGAGGTGGTAGTGCTCTCTAAATATGTCAGTGTTATCGAGGTGGTAGTGCTCTCTAAATATGCCAGTGTTATCGAGGTGGTAGTGCTCTCTAAATATGCCAGTGTTATCGAGGTGGTAGTGCTCTCTAAATATGTCAGTGTTATCGAGGTGGTAGTGCTCTCTAAATATGTCAGTGTTATCGAGGTGGTAGTGCTCTCTAAATATGTCAGTGTTATCGAGGTGGTAGTGCTCTCTAAATATGTCAGTGTTATCGATGAGGTGGTAGTGCTCTCTAAATATGTCAGTGTTATCGAGGTGGTAGTGCTCTCTAAATATGTCAGTGTTATCGAGGTGGTAGTGCTCTCTAAATATGTCAGTGTTATCGAGGTGGTAGTGCTCTCTAAATATGTCAGTGTTATCGAGGTGGTAGTGCTCTCTAAATATGTCAGTGTTATCGAGGTGGTAGTGCTCTCTAAATATGTCAGTGTTATCGAGGTGGTAGTGCTCTCTAAATATGTCAGTGTTATCGAGGTGGTAGTGCTCTCTAAATATGCCAGTGTTATCGAGGTGGTAGTGCTCTCTAAATATGTCCAGTGTTATCGAGGTGGTAGTGCTCTCTAAATATGTCAGTGTTATCGAGGTGGTAGTGCTCTCTAAATATGTCAGTGTTATCGAGGTGGTAGTGCTCTCTAAATATGTCAGTGTTATCGAGGTGGTAGTGCTCTCTAAATATGCCAGTGTTATCGAGGTGGTAGTGCTCTCTAAATATGCCAGTGTTATCGAGGTGGTAGTGCTCTCTAAATATGCCAGTGTTATCGAGGTGGTAGTGCTCTCTAAATATGCAGTGTTATCGAGGTGGTAGTGCTCTCTAAATATGTCAGTGTTATCGAGGTGGTAGTGCTCTCTAAATATGTCAGTGTTATCGAGGTGGTAGTGCTCTCTAAATATGTCAGTGTTATCGAGGTGGTAGTGCTCTCTAAATATGTCAGTGTTATCGAGGTGGTAGTGCTCTCTAAATATGTCAGTGTTATCGAGGTGGTAGTGCTCTCTAAATATGTCAGTGTTATCGAGGTGGTAGTGCTCTCTAAATATGTCAGTGTTATCGAGGTGGTAGTGCTCTCTAAATATGTCAGTGTTATCGAGGTGGTAGTGCTCTCTAAATATGTCAGTGTTATCGAGGTGGTAGTGCTCTCTAAATATGTCAGTGTTATCGAGGTGGTAGTGCTCTCTAAATATGTCAGTGTTATCGAGGTGGTAGTGCTCTCTAAATATGTCAGTGTTATCGAGGTGGTAGTGCTCTCTAAATATGCCAGTGTTATCGAGGTGGTAGTGCTCTCTAAATATGCCAGTGTTATCGAGGTGGTAGTGCTCTCTAAATATGCCAGTGTTATCGAGGTGGTAGTGCTCTCTAAATATGTCAGTGTTATCGAGGTGGTAGTGCTCTCTAAATATGTCAGTGTTATCGAGGTGGTAGTGCTCTCTAAATATGTCAGTGTTATCGAGGTGGTAGTGCTCTCTAAATATGTCAGTGTTATCGAGGTGGTAGTGCTCTCTAAATATGTCAGTGTTATCGAGGTGGTAGTGCTCTCTAAATATGTCAGTGTTATCGAGGTGGTAGTGCTCTCTAAATATGTCAGTGTTATCGAGGTGGTAGTGCTCTCTAAATATGTCAGTGTTATCGAGGTGGTAGTGCTCTCTAAATATGTCAGTGTTATCGAGGTGGTAGTGCTCTCTAAATATGTCAGTGTTATCGAGGTGGTAGTGCTCTCTAAATATGTCAGTGTTATCGAGGTGGTAGTGCTCTCTAAATATGTCAGTGTTATCGAGGTGGTAGTGCTCTCTAAATATGCCAGTGTTATCGAGGTGGTAGTGCTCTCTAAATATGCCAGTGTTATCGAGGTGGTAGTGCTCTCTAAATATGCCAGTGTTATCGAGGTGGTAGTGCTCTTCACGCAGCTAAATATGTCAGTGTTATCGAGGTGGTAGTGCTCTCTAAATATGTCAGTGTTATCGAGGTGGTAGTGCTCTCTAAATATGTCAGTGTTATCGAGGTGGTAGTGCTCTCTAAATATGTCAGTGTTATCGAGGGGTGGTAGTG
>NW_028160104.1:0-2000 GCF_964263955.1 Coregonus lavaretus
ACATATGTTATATATCAGACTCTCCAAGGAAGCCAAACATCCTTTCAGCCGAACATCCTTTCCTTTCAGAGAGAGAGAGAGAAAGAGAAAGAGACAGAGATAGAGACAGAAAGGGAGAGACGGAGAGAGGGAGAGAAGGGAGAGAAGGATAGAGGGAGGTAGGGAGAGAGAGAACAGACAGAGAAAGGGAGGTAGGGAGAGAGCTAGAGCGAGCCAACAGACCCTCCCTCTGGTGTTTGGGGCAGGCATGGAGGAGAGGAACAAAGGGATGATCAGAGGGCCATGGAAAGCAGGCGCTCAAAGGCTGCCGTTGTCTGTGAAGTGAGGAGCGGGACAACAGGCCCCAACACAAATGAATATAAAGGAGAACACAACCCAAAGTAGAGACCTTGGAATTATTTAATAATAACCAGTAGCAGCAGCAACAGGGTGGGGTCACTTCACTGTAATGTGACCTGGTTACTGTAGCCATCTACCACCTTTCACAATTACACCAGCCAGCCAACCAGCCCCCTCTCCCTACAATTCAATCACTTCTCCAATGAAAGGCTATTAAATTGCTCTTTTAATTTCTGCCGTATTTATAGAACTTGGCACAATAAGTGGTTGTCAGATCAGCTATTATGATGTGCTGGTCTGAAAGGAGAGGGCTGGATGGGAGATGGAATGGGAATATGTGTAATAAATTGAAGAGCTGGTCCTCAAAGACATGAGGGATTTGACTGGCTGCGGGATATAAATATGCTCTACATGACATGACTACATAACCATTAACAACAAAATAATAGGATGGATTTTGTTTAATGATTTATACTACGTAGTCTAATATTTCAAGACAAATATTCTATACAGGAAACAAAAACACAATGTCACTGTATCTCATTATGCATACACATTGTAGGTACACTCGTATAAGGACCCTCTCAAATAGGCGTCCATATCTGTAATGAGTGTCTTATATGTCAGCTGTTGAATGACAGACAGGAGGCGAGACACCGCCAAGTGCGCTGACGCAAGGCTGGCGTCGCTCTATGGACCTGGGTGACAGTGATCTCTCACGCACGAATGAACACACGCATGCATGCACACACACACTCTCTCCCACTTTCCCTCAGTGCTGGTGTGTCCTATCTGTGTCCAGGTCTGGCTGTTCATGGTTCAGGGGTTATAACTCTCTCAGATGAGCTGCTGATTCCCTGGTGTCAGAAAATTGTAATTAAAAAAGGATAATCTGCTATCACCATCCTGGTGAAGGTTGAACATGGGGAGAAACACAAATTCAGGCAATGATACATTTTAGATTTGGAATTCTGCCTCTCTGGCTAGGTCCTCCTATGTGTTGGTAGCATAGTGCGTACTGAAGTTGTCCTAAAACTACAAAAACATGTGAAGGGAGCAAGATACATTTTTGGAGACAGAAAAGGTGAGTCAAACAAAGTGAAAATCCGGAGGGAGAGAAAATAAGATTAGGTAAAATTATCCTTAATTTATTTTCTCTCTGTTTTTATCTCCATATCACTCCTTTGTCTTCTCGCTCACTCTAACTCCCTCTGTCTTTCCCTCTCTCTCTCTCTCTCTCACCATCACACATCACCTGTTTAAGCCTTAATGTCCTGAGGGAGGCTGTAGTGATCTAGCTGATAGACTAATGGACCTACAGTTGAAGTCGGAAGTTTACATACACCTTAGCAAAATGCATTTAAACTCAGTTTTTCACCATTCCTGACATTTAATCCTAGTAAAAATTCCCTGTCTTAGGTCAGTTTTGATCACCACTTTATTTTAAGAATGTGAAATGTCAGAATAATAGTAGAGAGAATGATTTATTTCAGCTTTTATTTCTTTCATCACATTCCCAGTGGGTCAGAAATGTACATACACTCAATTAGTATTTGGTAGCATTGCCTTTAAATTGTTTAACTTGGGTCAAACGTTTCGGGTAGCCTTCCACAAGCTTCCCACAATAAGTTGCGTGAATTTTGGCCCATTCCTCCTGACAG
>NW_028160103.1:0-64831 GCF_964263955.1 Coregonus lavaretus
AACTCAGTAGCCTAATGAAAAACCATTGACTCAAGACATTTCAGCTTTTCAATTTTAATTAATTTGTAAAAATATGTAAAAAACCAAATTCCACTTTGACATTATGGGGTATTGTGAGTAAGCCAGTGACACAAAATCTCAATTTAATCAATTTTAAATTCAGGCTATAACACAACAAAATGTGGAAAAAGTCAAGTGTGAATACTTTCTGTAGGCACTGTAGCTCTTCGTCTCTTCCACTTTGAAGAGGCGCATTCATCTTCATTGTCCAGGACATTTATATAATCTATTATTTGAATTCTGCGATAGCCTTGGTTGCAAGGTGATGATGAAATCTTATAAACAGTGTTCCTTCGCGCATCTATGATTGGACAGCTGTTAAAAAAACGTTCCTGATAAATAAGTGAGTTATATACCCTATTAAACTATTGAATATTCAACCTCTCTGTCTCACTCACTAACACCAAGTACACATCTTTCAACTGTGACAGTATTACAGTCATGGCAAACACACAAATAAATTAAATAGTTTGTGTCAGCAATAACAAGTGAAAGTGACCTCACAATAAAGAGGAATATTCCAGTGGGGTGGTGTCTAGAGTCACATTACTCAGCAGTATTAGTAGTAAGGCTATGAGGAGACGCTGGGGGGATGGGAGTGTTATGGAGGGAGACTGATAGGTTTAACTAGGAGCATTATGGAGGGAGACTGATAGGTTTAACTAGGAGTGTTATGGAGGGAGACTGATAGGTTTAACTAGGAGTGTTATGGAGGGAGACTGATAGGTTTAACTAGGAGTGTTATGGAGGGAGACTGATGTGTTTAACTAGGAGCGTTATGGAGGGAGAATGATAGGTTTAACTAGGAGTGTTATGGAGGGAGACTGATAGGTTTAACTAGGAGTGTTATGGAGGGAGACTGATAGGTTTAACTAGGAGTGTTATGGAGGGAGACTGATAGGTTTAACTAGGAGTGTTATGGAGGGAGACTGATAGGTTTAACTAGGAGCGTTATGGAGGGAGACTGATAGGTTTAACTAGGAGCGTTATGGAGGGAGACTGATAGGTTTAACTAGGAGCATTATGGAGGGAGACTGATAGGTTTAACTAGGAGTGTTATGGAGGGAGACTGATAGGTTTAACTAGGAGTGTTATGGAGGGAGACTGATAGGTTTAACTAGGAGCGTTATGGAGGGAGACTGATAGGTTTAACTAGGAGCGTTATGGAGGGAGACTGATAGGTTTAACTAGGAGTGTTATGGAGGGAGACTGATAGGTTTAACTAGGAGCATTATGGAGGGAGACTGATAGGTTTAACTAGGAGCATTATGGAGGGAGACTGATAGGTTTAACTAGGAGTGTTATGGAGGGAGACTGATAGGTTTAACTAGGAGTGTTATGGAGGGAGACTGATATGTTTAACTAGGAGTGTTATGGAGGGAGACTGATAGGTTAAACTAGGAGCGTTATGGAGGGAGACTGATGTGTTTAACTAGGAGTGTTATGGAGGGAGGCTGATATGTTTAACTAGGAGTGTTATGGAGGGAGACTGATAGGTTTAACTAGGAGTGTTATGGAGGGAGACTGATGTGTTTAACTAGGAGTGTTATGGAGGTAGACTGATATGTTTAACTAGGAGTGTTATGGAGGGAGACTGATCAGACAGAGGCACCCAGAAATAACACGACAGGATTCATGAAAATTGTAAGGAATTGTGCGCATATAGCTAGATGAGAAATAGAGAGATCCTCACCACACCCTCTCTAGAGAGAGGAATATGTGTAGGAACACGTTACAGTAGCGTCCCTATTCCTTCCTCCCCTGCTTACATGGCCTCCCGTCCATGCTGGGGTTAGGACTGTGACCTCTCTATCGAACTGACCAAATAAGTCAATAACACAATAATGTTGATTAAATCCAAATGATTTTATCTGATATCAAATCCACAAAAAAAAAATTCTAAATAAAAAATCGCAAGCGCCGAATACAACCGGTGTAGACCTTACCATGAAATACTTACTTACAAGCCCTTAACCAACAATGGAGTTTTAAGAAAATACAGTTAAGAAAATATTTACTGAATAAACTTAAAGTTTAAAAATAATGAGGCTATATACATGGGGTACCGGTACTGAGTCAATGTGCGGGGGTACAGGTTAGTCGAGGTAATTTGTACGTGTAGGTAGGGGTAAAGTGACTATGCATAGATAATAAACAGAAAGTAGCAGCAGTGTAATAATATAGATGTATGTCAAGCTCACTGCTCAGACACATGGACCAAACATGAAACTGATCAAGCGAGAACGAATTGGCATTCCTATGCTCATCGTCTGGGTTGCACTTTACTGACGCCTGAGAAACTCAACGCTCCATCTAGTAGAGAGGAACGAGACATTCAGAGCAGTTTGTAGAAGAAGAAACACCAAACACCCTCTATCTTAATTCCCACCAAATCTGTACATCTTCAAATGTTTATTGACCCATTCTACATTACATCTCTCAGAGGTAGAAAATCATGACAGAGAGAACTGTTTAAATCTGCTGTAGGATCACAGGAATCAGTGTTTTACCCAGGTGCACTATAATCGATTAGGAGCTGTCGCGGGGAGGTGTGTGTGTGTGTACGTGTGTACAGGTGTGAGCATTCGTGTGTGTGTGTTTGTGCCCAAGCGTGTGTGTGCGCTTGTATGTTTGTGTGAGAATAAACATCCCTGTCTGTGTTTCTACATGATCTAGGTCCTGTCTGGACTCCACATCACCACACAGCTGATGATCTAGGTCCTGTCTGGACACCACATTACCACACAGCTGATGATCTAGGTCCTGTCTGGACTCCAAATCACCACACAGCTGATGATCTAGGTCCTGTCTGGACTCCACATCACCACACAGCTGATGATCTAGGACCTGTCTGGACTCCACATCACCACACAGCTGATGATCTAGGTCCTGTCTGGACTCCACATCACCACACAGCTGATTATCTAGGTCCTGTCTGGACTCCACATCACCACACAGCTGATGATCTAGGTCCTGTCTGGACACCACATTACATTTACATTTACATTTACGTCATTTAGCAGACGCTCTTATTGGGGTAAGGGGGGGGGGGGGGGGGGGGGGGGGGGGGGGGGGGGGTAGAAGGATTACTTTATCCTATCCCAGGTATTCCTTAAAGAGGTGGGGTTTCAAATGTCTCCGGAAGATGGTGAGTGACTCCGCTGTCCTGGCGTCGTGAGGGAGATTGTTCCACCATTGGGGTGCCAGAGCAGCGAACAGTTTTGACTGGGCTGAGCGGGAACTATGCTTCCGCAGAGGAAGGGGAGCGAGCAGGCCAGAGGTGGATGAACGCAATGCCCTCGTTTGGGTGTAGGGACTGATCAGAGCCTGAAGGTACGGAGGTGCCGTTCCCCTCACAGCTCTATAGGCAAGCACCATGGTCTTGTAACAGATGCGAGCTTCAACTGGAAGCCAGTGGAGTGTGCGGAGGAGCGGGGTGACGTGAGAGAACTTGGGAAGGTTGAACACCAGGCGGGCTGCGGCATTCTGGATGAGTTGTAGGGGTTTAATGGCACAGGCAGGGAGCCCAGCCAACAGCGAGTTGCAGTAATCCAGACGGGAGATGACAAGTGCCTGGATTAGGACCTGTGCCGCTTCCTGTGTAAGGCAGGGTCGTACTCTCCGAATGTTGTAGAGCATGAACCTACAGGATCGGGTCACCGCCTTGATGTTAGCGGAGAACGACAGGGTGTTGTCCAGGGTCACGCCAAGGCTCTTCGCACTCTGGGAGGAGGACACAACGGAGTTGTCAACCGTGATGGCGAGATCATGGAACGGGCAGTCCTTCCCCGGGAGGAAGAGCAGCTCCGTCTTACCAAGGTTCAGCTTGAGGTGGTGATCCGTCATCCATACTGATATGTCTGCCAGACATGCAGAGATGCGATTCGCCACCTGGTTATCAGAAGGGGGAAAGGAGAAGATTAGTTGTGTATCGTCAGCGTAGCAATGATAGGAGAGGCCATGTGAGGATATGACAGAGCCAAGTGACTTGGTGTATAGCGAGAATAGGAGAGGGCCTAGAACTGAGCCCTGGGGGACACCAGTGGTGAGAGCACGTGGTGTGGAGACAGCTTCTCGCCACGCCACTTGGTAGGAGCGACCGGTCAGGTAGGACGCAATCCAAGAGTGAGCCGCGCCGGAGATGCCCAGCTCGGAGAGGGTGGAGAGGAGGATCTGATGGTTCACAGTATCAAAGGCAGCAGACAGGTCTAGAAGGATAAGAGCAGAGGAGAGAGAGTTAGCTTTAGCAGTGCGGAGAGCCTCCCTGACACAGAGAAGAGCAGTCTCAGTTGAATGACCAGTCTTGAAACCTGACTGGTTTGGATCAAGAAGGTCATTCTGAGAGAGATAGCAAGAGAGTTGGCTAGAGACGGCACGCTCAATAGTTTTGGAGAGAAAAGAAAGAAGGGATACTGGTCTGTAGTTGTTGACATCAGAGGGATCGAGTGTTGGTTTTTTGAGAAGGGGTGCAACTCTCGCTCTCTTGAAGACGGAAGGGACATAGCCAGTGGTCAAGGATGAGTTGATCAGCGAGGTGAGGTAGGGGAGAAGGTCACCGGAGATGGTCTGGAGAAGAGAGGAGGGGATAGGGTCAAGCGGGCAGGTTGTTGGGCGGCCTGCCTTCACAAGTCGCATGATTTTATCTGGAGAGAGAGGGGAGAAAGAAGTCAAAGCATAGGGTAGGGCAGTGTGAGCAGGACCAGCAGTGTCATTTGGCTTAACAAACGAGGATCGGATGTCGTCAACCTTTTTTTCAAAGTGGTTGATGAAGTCATCCACAGAGAGGGGGGGGGGGGGGGGGGATTCAGCAGGGAGGAGAAGGTGGCAAAGAGCTTCCTAGGGTTAGAGGCAGATGTTTGGAATTTAGAGTGGTAGAAAGTGGCCTTAGCAGCAGAAACAGATGAAGAAAATGTAGAGAGGAGGGAGTGAAAAGATGCCAGGTCCGCAGGGAGTCTAGTTTACTTCCATTTCCGCTCAGCTGCCCGGAGCTCTGTTCTGTGAGCTCGCAATGAGTCATCAAGCCACGGAGCTGGAGGGGAGGACCGAGCCGGCCGGGAGGATAGGGGACATAGAGAGTCAAAGGATGCAGAAAGGGAGGAGAGGAGGGTTGAGGAGGCAGAATCAGGAGATTGGAGGGAGAAGGATTGAGCAGAGGGAAGAGATGATAGGATGGAAGAGGAGAGAGTAGCGGGAGAGAGAGAGCGAAGGTTGCGACGGCGCATTACCATCTGTGTAGGGGCAGAGTGAGTAGTGTTGGAGGAGAGCGAGAGAGAGAAGGATACAAAGTAGTGGTCGGAGACATGGAGGGGAGTTGCAGTGAGATTAGTAGAAGAACAGCATCTAGTAAAGATGAGGTCAAGCGTATTGCCTGCCTTGTGAGTAGGGGGGGACGGTGAGAGGGTGAGGTCAAAAGAGGAGAGGAGTGGAAAGAAGGAGGCAGAGAGAAATGAGTCAAATGTAGACGTAGGGAGGTTGAAATCCCCCAGAACTGTGAGGGGTGAGCCATCCTCAGGAAAGTAGCTTATCAAGGCGTCAAGCTCATTGATGAACTCTCCAAGGGAACCTGGAGGGCGATAGATGACAAGGATATTAAGCTTAAATGGGCTAGTGACTGTGACACCATGGAATTCAAATGAGGAGATAGACAGATGGGTTAGGGGAAAAATTGAGAATGTCCACTTGGGAGATATGAGGATTCCTGTGCCACCACCCCGCTGACCAGATGCTCTCGGGGTATGCGAGAACACATGGTCAGACGAGGAGAGAGCAGTAGGAGTAGCAGTGTTTTCAGTGGTAATCCATGTTTCCGTCAGCGCCAAGAAGTCGAGGGATTGGAGGGTAGCATAGGCTGGGATGAACACTGCCTTGTTGGCAGCAGAACGGCAGTTCCAGAGGCTGCCTGAGACCTGGAACTCCAGGTGAGTGGTGCGTGCAGGGACCACCAGGTTAGAGAGGCAGCAGCCACGCGGTGTGAGGCGTTTGTGTAGCCTGTGCGGAGAGGAGAGAACAGGGATAGGCAGAGGCATAGTTGACAGGCTGCAGCAAATGGCTACAATAATGCAGAGGAGATCGGAATGAAAGGAACTAAACATCTGGGAAAGGAGAGAGCGGGGCCTCCCTCACCACAACTCCCAAATATAACTCTCCCAACTTCCACCTCAGAAACTATAATTGTTGTAAACTACAGCGTTTCAATGTTTTCTAGGAATAGACTAACTCAGCTAGCTAACTAGGCGCAGCATTATTCCGTGAACGGCTAGTTAGCTAGAATAGCTAGCAAACTAGCTAGCCATTGCTTTCAGACAAAGAAGAACCCCTCATTTCACGGCACGAACACACAGAGAGAGCCAAACTAACGTTAACTAGTCACCCATGTCCCGAATTCCCTGAACGACTCGGGCTATCAATATGTAAAAAACAAAACACAAATGTAGGCTATGACTTACCCCTAGCAGCTACTGTTAGCTAGCCAAGTGCAAAGCTAGCCACTGAATTGACTCAGCCAGTTCGCGTCTGTTCGCTAGGTCGTTCCAGCTATTGTTTACTAGTAGCTATCCAGGTAGCAACAAGCTAGCTAAATTTAAAGCACAGTAGCCACTTGCTACCTAACATTAACGGTTCAGACATGAGGTTAGAAAACAGCTGAATGGTAGGCAATTATTTTATGTAATCATTGTAGGCAGCCAGCTGGCGTAACCACAGGCACTCCCAGGCGTGAAATAACTATACCGTTGCTAATAGCTACTCGCCAGCTAGTCCAGGTGGAGGGTTAGCCAGCTAGCTTCATGCTACGCCCGGCGCCGCCGAATACAATACTAACCTACAATAATTACATACAACAACCCACGATAACTACCAACAATACCTAACTACAATCTAAATACATATGTAGGTTAAGACTTACCCCTAGCAGCTACTGTTAGCTAGCCAAGTGCAAAGCTAGCCACTGAATTGACTCAGCCAGTTCGCGTCTGCTCGCTCGGTCGTTCCAGCTATTGTAGCAGACTTCTATAAGACATTACCATACAGCTGATGATCTAGGTCCTGTCTGGACTCCACATCACCACACAGCTGATGATCTAGGTCCTGTCTGGACTCCACATCACCACACAGCTGATGATCTAGGTCCTGTCTGGATTCCACATCACCACACAGCTGATGATCTAGGTCCTGTCTGGACTCCACATCACCACACAGCTGATGATCTAGGTCCTGTCTGGACGCCACATCACCACAGGCGTGATGTATGGGGACCTGAGTGATGGAGCTGATAGGCTGGAATAGCACGTAGAGTATGACAAAATGCCTTTGGTTTCAGAAAGTTGTAAAATTGGATATTAGCAGACGTTTTGGAAGTTGAGAGAGTGATTTTTGGACTAAAGAGCATCCATTCTTTAACATTCTTTATCCTATAGCCTATGAAAGCATTGGTATTAGAAATGATTCAGCACTGAAAAGCACATCGGACGATGGTCTTGTCCACCATTCATCATGTATTATCCACCATTCATCACGTCTTATCCACCATTCATCACGTCTTATCCACCATTCATCACGTCTTATTCACCATTCATCACGTCTTATCCACCATTCATCACTTCTTTTCCACCATTCATCACGTCTTATCCACCATTCATCATGTCTTATCCACCATTCATCACGTCTTATCCACCATTCATCACGTCTTATTCAGCATTCATCACGTCTTATCCACCATTCATCACTTCTTTTCCATCATTCATCACGTCTTATCCACCATTCATCATGTCTTATCCACCATTCATCACGTCTTATCCACCATTCATCACGTCTTATTCAGCATTCATCACGTCTTATCCACCATTCATCACGTCTTATCCACCATTCATCACGTCTTATTCAGCATTCATCACGTCTTATCAACCATTCATCACGTCTTATCAACCATTCATCACGTCTTATCTACCATTCATCACATCTTATCAACCATTCATCACGTCTTATCTACCATTCATCACGTCTTACCCACCATTCATCACGTCTTATCCACCATTCATCACGTCTTATCTACCATTCATCACATCTTATCAACCATTCATCACGTCTTATCTACCATTCATCACGTCTTACCCACCATTCATCACGTCTTATCCACCATTCATCACTTCTTTTCCACCATTCATCACTTCTTATCCACCATTCATCACGTCTTATCCACCATTCATCACGTCTTATCCACCATTCATCATGTCTTATCCACCATTCATCACATCTTATCCACTATTCATCACGTCTTATCCACCATTCATCATGTCTTATCCACCATTCATCACATCTTATCCACCATTCATCACGTCTTATCCACCATTCATTACGTCTTATCCACCATTCATCACGTCTTATTCACCATTCATCACTTCTTATCCACCATTCATCACGTCTTATCCACCATTCATCACGTCTTATCTACCATTCATATCACATCTTATCCACCATTCATCACTTCTTTTTCACCATTCATCACGTCTTATCCACCATTCATCACGTCTTATCCACCATTCATCACGTCTTATCCACCATTCATCACGTCTTTTCCACCATTCATCATGTCTTATCCACCATTCATCACGTCTTATCCACCATTCATCATGTCTTATCCACCATTCATCACATCTTATCCACCATTCATCACATCTTATTCACCATTCATCACATCTTATCCACCATTCATCACGTCTTATCCACCATTCATCACGTCTTATCCACCATTCATCATGTCTTATCCACCATTCATCACGTCTTATCCACCATTCATCACGTCTTATCCACCATTCATCACGTCTTATCCACCATTCATCACGTCTCATCCACCATTCATCACGTCTTATTCAGCATTCATCACGTCTTATCAACCATTCATCACGTCTTATCCACCATTCATCACGTCTTATCTACCATTCATCACATCTTATCAACCATTCATCATGTCTTATCTACCATTCATCACATCTTACCCACCATTCATCACGCCTTATCCACCATTCATCACGTCTTATCCACCATTCATCACGTCTTATCCACCATTCATCATGTCTTATCCACCATTCATCACTTCTTATCCACCATTCATCATGTCTTATCCACCATTCATCACGTCTTATCTACCGTTCATATCACATCTTATCCACCATTCATCACTTATTTTCCACCATTCATCACGTCTTATCCACCATTCATCACATCTTATCCACCATTCATCATGTCTTATCCACCATTCATCACATCTTATCCACCATTCATCACGTCTTATCAACCATTCATCACGTATTATCTACCTTTCGTCACATCTTATCCACCATTCATCACTTCTTTTCCACCATTCATCACGTCTTAACCACCATTCATCACGTCTTATCCACCATTCATCACGTCTTATCCACCATTCATCACGTCTTATTCAGCATTCATCACGTCTTATCAACCATTCATCACGTCTTATCAACCATTCATCACGTCTTATCTACCATTCATCACGTCTTACCCACCATTCATCACGTCTTATCCACCATTCATCACGTCTTATCCACCATTCATCACGTCTTATCTACCATTCATCACGTCTTACCCACCATTCATCACGTCTTATCCACCATTCATCACGTCTTATCCACCTTTCATCACGTCTTATCCACCATTCATCACTTTTTATCTACCATTCATCACATCTTATCCACCATTCATCACATCTTATCCACCATTCATCACGTCTTATCAACCATTCATCACGTCTTATCTACCATTCATCACGTCTTATCCACCATTCATCACTTCTTATCCACCATCCATCACGTCTTATCCACCATTCATCATGTCTTATCCACCATTCATCATGTCTTATCCACCATTCATCACCATTCATTGAGTCGACGTGAGTGGGAGGACATCACCATCTACCATCCCTCTTTACAATGACCCCATCCACTGCTCCCTGTGTTCAGCCAAATCACATTACTCAAATGACAGAGTCAAGAGATGTAGGCTAACACCACAGGTCAGCTGTAGGCATTTATCTAAGCAGCCTTGATTCCTTCAGGCCGTTTCTTCTTTTCTTTCGCCCAGACCCCAAACGCCTTTTCCACATTTCTCC
Organism: Coregonus lavaretus; assembly: GCF_964263955.1. NCBI lineage: Eukaryota > Metazoa > Chordata > Actinopteri > Salmoniformes > Salmonidae > Coregonus > Coregonus lavaretus. The sequence goes on from NW_028160103.1 coordinate 10,187, forward strand.
GAACGCTCCTCCTATCTGATCACTTGAAGAGAATTGGTGCTAAAAGCCGGGAAGTCAGAAGCTTTTGTGAGCCAGAGTTGCTTTCTCCCCTCTGTATCTAGTAGCCGTGTTTAATTGCATGTTTAGGCATGGGCTGTTGTCAGCTTAATAATAGTCTTCTTCTGTGGTAATGAGTCTAAATCCTCGACTCTGGTTATTCATGACAGTATTAGTCTAATGGTGCCGTCTCACACCAGCGGAGATGTCTGACCTCCTGTTCAATTGCTGAAAGAGTCAGAGTCAAGCCTATGCGCAGGTTAAATCAGTTTCACTTCAGAAGCCGGATGCTTTAAGTTGTAGGGTCAGCAGCTTTTAGTGTCTGCCAGTGCTGTTTTAGAGTTAAGGGTTAAAGTTTTTTTTGTTATCTCTTCCAACCAATTGATTGGTTACAAAGAATAGTAAATCTGTTTGGTGGACTGGGTGCTTCCAGTACAAACTTAAGGGAGTTGTACAAGTCCTACAAGTCCCATACTTCCAGGCAATAAAAAAGGACAGTCAATCGTCTGCGCAACCACATCAGAACTGATGGCCCACCAACTAGAGGCTCTCAACTAGAGCCTGCATGTAAGGCAGAATCTCAAATCAAATCACATTTTATTGGTCACAGACACGTATTTAGCAGATGTTATTGCGGGTGTAGAGGAACGCTTGTTTTCCTAGCTCCAACAGTGCAGTAGTATCTAACAATTCACAACAATACACACAAATCTAAAAGTAAAAGAATGGAATTAAGAAATATATAAATATTAGGACGAGCAATATCGGAGTGCCATTGACTAGAATACAGTAGAATACAGTATGAAATTAGTAAAACAGTATGTAAACATTATTAAAGTGACCAGTGATTCTATGTCTATGTAAATAGGGCAGCAGCCTCTAAGATGCAGGGTTGAGTAACAGGGTGGTAGCCGGCTAGTGACAGTGACAAATTTCAGGGCAGGGTACTGGGTGGAGGCCGGCTAGTGATGACTATTTAATAGTCTGATGGCCTTGAGATAGAAGCTGTTTTTCAGTCTCTCGGTCCCAGCTTTGACACAGGCCGTGGCTCGGGTGGTTGATGTCCTTGATGATCCTTTTGGCCTTCCTGTGACATCGGGTTTTGTAGGTGTGCTGGAGGGCAGGCAGTGTGCCCACGGTGATGCGTTGGGCAGACCGCACCACCCTCTGGAGAGCCCTGCAGTTGCAGGCGGTGCAGTTGCCCTACCAGGCCGTGTTACAGCCCAACAGGATGCTCTCAATGGTGCATCTGTAAAAGTTTGTGAGGTTCTTAGGGGCCAAGACCAATTTATTCAGCCTCCTGAGGTTGACGAGGCTCTGTTTGCACCTTCTTCACCACACTGTCTGTGTGCGTGGACCATTTCAGATGGTCAGTGATGTGTACGCTGAGGAACTTGAAGCTTTCCACCTTCTCCACTGCGGTCCCGTCAATGAGGATGGGTTTGCTCCCTCTGTTGTCTCCTGAAGTCCACGATCAGCTCCTTTGTTTTGTTGACGTTGAGTGAAAGGTTATTTTCCTGGCACCACTCCACCAGGGCCCTCACCTCCTCTCTGTAGGCTGTTTCGTCATTGTTGGTAATCAGGCCTACTACTGTTGTGTCGTCTGCAAACTTGATGATTGAGTTGGAGGTGTGCGTTGCCATGCAGACATGGGTGAACAGGGAGTACAGGAGGGGGCTGAGCACGCACCCTTGTGGGGCCCCTGTGTTGAAGATGGAGGTGTTGTTTCCTAATTTCACCACCTGGGGGCGGCCCTTCAGGAAGTCCAGGACCCAGTTGCACAGGGCGGGATTCAGACCCAGGGCCCCAAGCTTAATGATGAGCTTGGAGGGTACTATGGTCTTGAAAGCTGAGGTGTAGTCAATAAACAGCATTCTTACATACAGTTGAAGTCGGAAGTTTACATACACTTAGGTTGGAGTCATTAAAACTCGTTTTTCAACCACTCCACACATTTGTTGTTAACAAACTATAGTTTTGGCAAGTCAGTTAGGACTACTTTGTGCATGACACAAGTAATTTTTCCAACAATTGTTTACAGACAGATTATTTCACTTATAATTCACTGTATCACAATTCCAGTGGGCCAGACCTTTACATACACTAAGTTGACTGTGCCTTTAAACTTCCAGAAAATTCCAGAAAATGATGTGGCTTTAGAAGCTTCTGATAGAATAATTGACATCATTTGAGTCAATTGGAGGTGTACCTGTGGATGTATTTCAAGGCCTACCTTCAAACTCAGTGCCTCTTTGCTTGACATCATGGGAAAATCAAAGGAAATCAGCCAAGACCTCAGAAAAGAAATTGTAGACCTCCACAAGTCTGGTTCATCCTTGTGAGCAATTCCCAAACGCCTGAAGGTACCACGCTCATCTGTACAAACAAGTATAAACACCATGGGACAACGCAGCCGTCATACCGCTCAGGAAGGAGACGCATTCTGTCTCCTAGAGAGGAACGTACTTTGGTGCGAAAAGTGCAAATCAATCCCAGAACAACAGCAAAGGACCTTGTGAAGATAATGGAGGAAACAGGTACAAAAGTATCTATATCCACAGTAAAACGAGTCCTATATCAACATAACCTGAAAGGCCGCTCAGCAAGGAAGACGCCACTGCTCCAAAACTGCCATAAAAAAGCCAGACTACGGTTTGCAACTGCACATGGGGACAAAGATCATACTTCTTGGAAAAATATCCTCTGGTCTGATGAAACAAAAATATAACTGTTTGGCCATAATGACCATCGTTATGTTTGGAGGAAAAAGGGGGGACTTGCAAGCCGAAGAACACCATCCCAACCATGAAGCACGGGGGTGGCAGCATCATGCTGTGGGGGTGCTTTGCTGCAGAAGGGACTACTTCAAAAATAGATTGCATCATGAGGAAGGAAAATTATGTGGATATATTGAAGCAACATCTCATGACATCAGTCAGGAAGTTAAAGCTTGGTCGCAAATGGGTCTTCCAAATGAACAATGACCCCAAGCATACTTCCAGAGTTGTGGCAAAATGGCATAAGGACAACAAAGTCAAGGTATTGGAGTGGCCATCACAAAGCCCTGACCTCAATCCTATAGAACATTTGTGGGCAGAACGGAAAAAGCGTGTGCGAGCAAGGAGGCCTACAAACCTGACTCAGTTACACCAGCTCTGCCAGGAGGAATGGGCCAAAATTCACCCAACTTATTGTGGGAAGCTTGTGGAAGGCTACCCGAAACGTTTGACCCAAGTTAAACAATTTAAAGGCAATGCTACCAAATACTAATTGAGTGTATGTAAACTTCTGACCCACTGGGAATGTGATAAAATAGATAAAAGTTGAAATAAATCATTCTCTCTACTATTATTCTTACATTTCACGTTTTTAAAATAAAGTGGTGATCCTAACTGACCTAAGACAGGGAATTTTTACTAGGATTACATGTCAGGAATTGTGAAAAACTGAGTTTAAATGTATTTAGCTAAGGTGTATGTAAACTTACGACTTCAACTGTAGGTATTCTTCTTGTCCAGATGAGATAGGGCAGTGTGCAGTGCGATGGCGATTGCATCGTCTGTGGATCTATTTGGGCAGTATGCAAATTGATTGGGTCTAGGGTGTCAGGTAAGGTGGAGGTGATATGATCCTTAACTAGCCTCTCAAAGCACTTCATGATGGCAGAAGTGAGTGCTATGGGGTGATAGTCATTTAGTTCAGTTACCTTTGCTTTCTTGGGTACAGGAAGAATGGTGGACATCTTTAAGCATGTGGGGACTGCAGACTGGGATAGGGAGAGATTGAATATGTCCGTAAACACTCTAGCCAACTGATCTGAGCATGCTCTGAGGACGCGGCTAGGGATGGCGTCTGGGCCGGCAGCCTTGCTGGGGTTAACACACTTAAATGTCTTACTCACGTCAGCTACGGAGAATGAGAGCCCACAGTCCTTGGGAGCAGGCCGCGTCGGTGGCACTGTGTTATCCTCAAAGCGGGTGAAGAAGGTGTTTAGCTTGTTTGGAAGCAAGACGTATGTGTCCGCGACGTGGATGGTTTTCCCTTTGTAATCCGTGAAAGTCTGGAGTCCATGCCACATACGTCTCGTGTCTGAGCCGTTGACTTGCGACTCTACTTTGTCTCTGTACTGACGTTTAGCCTGTTTGTTTGCTTTAAGGAGAGCATAACTGCACTGTTTGTATTTGACCACATTCCCAGTCACCTTGCCATTGTTAAATGAAGTGGTTCATGCTTTCAGTTTTGCGCGAATGCTGCCATCTATCCACGATTTTTGGTTTGGGTAGGTTTTTGGTTCGACTCTGTCCATGTCCCTGTCCCCAGAGCCCAACAGGGTGGTAGTCTACACACCACATCTGTCCCTGTCCCCATCAGAACCCTACAGAGAGGTAGTCTACACACCACATCTGTCCCTGTCCCCATCAGAACCCTCCAGGGAGGTAGTCTACACACCACATCTGTCCCTGTCCCCTATCAGAACCCTCCAGAGAGGTAGTCTACACACCACACCTGTCCCTGTCCCCATCAGAACACTCCAGGGAGGTAGTCTACACACCACACCTGTCCCTGTCCCCTATCAGAACCCTCCAGGGAGGTAGTCTACACACCACACCTGTCCCTGTCCCCTATCAGAACCCACCAAGGAGGTAGTCTACGCAACACCGCTGTCCCTGTCCCCTATCAGAACCCACCAAGGAGGGAGTCTACGCAACACCGCTGTCCCCAGCATAACCCACCAGGGAGGTGTTCTACATACCAATACATCAGACTGTCAAACCACAGCTGTATCAACTACCAGCCAGGGACTCATTTCCAGAAGCCATTTGCTACGAAAATATCTCTTAAATTGCAAAATGTCTCCCAAATGTGTTTCACTAAAGTTGAGAGAAGTCACAGCAGGCTTTTCTCAGTTGGATTTGCTCAACTCCTCCTTCCTCTCTCCTGCGTCCTCTCTCCTGCATCCTCTCTCCTGCATCCTCCATCCTCTCTCCTCTGTACTCTCTCCTCCGTCCTCTCTCCTGTATCCTCCATCCTCTCTCCTCCATCCTCCCTCCTCTGTCCTCTCTCCTCTGTCCTCTCCCCTCCGTCCTCTCTCCTGCATCCTCCGTTCTCTCTCCTCTGTCCTCTCTCCTCCATCATCTCTCCTCCGTCCTCTCTCCTCCGTCCTCTCTATTGCATCCTCATCCTATCTCCTGTGTCCTCCGTCCTCTCTCCTCCATCCTGCATCCTCCGTCCTCTCTCCTCTGTCCTCTCTCCTGCGTCCTCCGTCCTCTCTCCTCCATCCTCTCTCCTCCGTCCTCTCTCCTACGTCCTCTCTCCTCAGTCCTCTCTACTCCGTCCTCTCTCCTGCGTCCTCCGTCCTCTCGTCCTCCTTCCTCTCTCCTCCATCCTCTTTTGTCTGTCCTCTCTCCTGCGTCCTCCATCCTCTCTCTTGCGTCATCTGTCCTCTCTCCTCCATCCTCTCTCCTGTGTCCTCTCTCCTCCTTCCTCTCTCCTCCGTCCTCTCTCCTCCGTCCTCTCTCCTGTGTCCTCTTCCTCCTTCCTCTCTCCTCCATCCTCTCTCCTGTGTCCTCCCTCCTCCTTCCTCTCACCTCCGTCCTCTCTCCTCCAGCCTCTCTCCTCCGTACTCTCTCCTCCATCCTCTCTCCTACGTTCTCTCTCCTCCGTCCTCTCTCCCTGTCCTCTCTCACCTCCATTTGAAAAAGGATAAAGGTAATCAAGGAGAGGCAGCGAGGAGAGGGAATGTGGATGAAAATGCGCTTGTATGAAATGAGACTCCTTCTCCACTCCACATCAGGCAAATGACATTTACAGGGGTTGATCCCAAAATAAATATGCAAAGTGATAAAAAACGAATGAAGTTAGCTGTGCAATGCATTTAATAGATAAAACGATAAGTAGCATATTATTTTTAATCATGTCCATGCTTTTCTCCTCTGACAAAACAAAAGCTGATTCAAAGCAGGTGTGGCAGATTTCAAAACCCTTCCATGAAGTACTCAGGTAGGATACATATGACTATCATTGATGAAATGTGGCTATCGAGGAGGGGAGGAGCCTCTTCCGTTCGCCTGCTAATGAATTCACCGGGTCACAGAGGAAAGAGGACGGAGGAGAGAGGGTGGAGGACGGACTTTTGCCCAATTGAGAAAAGGCCAGTGGCTAGACGGACACCCTTCACCCCCCTGCCAAAGCTGTCTGTCGTCCCCTGGCAGTGAATAGGCCAGGATACATGGGTCTGCACTAGGTATGTATGAGCAGGCTCCTGGACAGTGAATCGGCCAGGATACATGGGTCTGCACTAGGTATGTATGAGCAGGCTCCTGGACAGTGAGGCTTTGACTCATCCATCCGAGACTAAAATCCTCAGTGAAGCATTTGTTTAATGTTTAACCGAAATCAATCAAAATCACTCCAAACATATCCTACATTAGGGTACTTACAATGTCTGATCACACAGCTTTTCTTTGTTCATAGCATCAAAGGGTGTTGTTGAGACAAAAATATCTGTTTCCAGAAATCCAACAGTTGGACAGCATGCTATTCCCTCTGGGAGTGTGTTGTTGTTTTCTGGTGAAGTCTCCATCACAGAGGCTATCAATGTTTTGTTCCGTCCATGTTGGAACCGGAGTCACTGGCAGCTAGCTACTTCTCTCATCAATATTATTAGCCAGGCTACATCTAATCTTACATGGGATTTCACTGTACTGGCTGCTGTTCGTCATCCCAAGGGTTGCCAAAACATTTAATGGATCCACTAATTGAGCTGTCACCCCTCTCTCTCCTAGCTCATTCCCTCACTATTCTGTCCCTCTCTCTTCCTCCTTCCCTCTATCTGTCTCCCTCTCTCTGTCTCCCTCTCTCTCCCTCTCTCTTCCTCCTTCCCTCTCTCTGTCTCCCTCTCTCTGTCTCCCTCTCCCCACTACTCTCTCCCCTTTCTCTTCCTCCTTCCCTCTCTCTGTCTCCCTCTCTCTGTCGCCCTCTCTCTCCCTCTCTCTTCCTCCTTCCCTCTCTCTGTCTCCCTCTCTCTGTCTCCCTCTCTCTCCCTCTCTCTTCCTCCTTCCATCTCTCTGTCTCCCTCTCTCTCCCTCTCTCTGCCTCCTTCCCTCTCTCTGTCTCCCTCTCTCTCCCTCTCTCTTCCTCCGTCCCTCTCTCTGTCTCCCTCTCTCTGTCTCCCTCTCTCTCCCTCTCTCTTCCTCCTTCCCTCTCCCTGTCTCCCTCTCTCTCCCTCTCTCTTCCTCCTTCCCTCTCTCTGTCTCCCTCTCTCTGTCTCCCTCTCTCTGTCTCCCTCTCTCTCCCTCTCTCTTCCTCCTTCCCTCTCTCTGTCTCCCTCTCTCTCCCTCTCTCTTCCTCCTTCCCTCTCTCTGTCTCCCTCTCTCTCTCTCTCTCTCTCTCTCTCTCTCTCTCTCTCTCTCTCTCTCTCTCTCTCTCTCTCTCTCTCTCTCTCTCTCCCTCTCTCTTCCTCCTTCCCTCTCTCTGTCTCCCTCTCTCTCCCTCTCTCTTCCTCCTTCCCTCTCTCTGTCTCCCTCTCTCTGTCTCCCTCTCTCTCCCTCTCTCTTCCTCCTTCCCTCTCTCTGTCTCCCTCTCTCTCCCTCTCTCTTCCTCCTTCCCTCTCTCTGTCTCCCTCTCTCTGTCTCCCTCTCTCTCCCTCTCTCTTCCTCCTTCCCTCTCTCTGTCTCCCTCTCTCTCCCTCTCTCTTCCTCCTTCCCTCTCTCTGTCTCGCTCTCTCTGTCTCCCTCTCTCTCCCCCTCTCTTCCTCCTTCCCTCTCTCTGTCTCCCTCTCTCTCTCTCTCTCTCCCTCTCTCTTCCTCCTTCACTCTCTCTGTCTCCCTCTCTCTCCCTCTCTCTTCCTCCTTCCCTCTCTCTGTCTCCCTCTCTCTGTCTCCCTCTCTCTGTCTCCCTCTCTCTTCCTCCTTCCCTCTCTATGTCTCCCTCTCTCTGTCTCCCTCTCTCTGTCTCCCTCTCTCTTCCTCCTTCCCTCTCTCTGTCTCCCTCTCTCCCTACTACTCTCTCTCCCTCTCTCTTCCTCCTTCCCTCTCTCTGTCTCTCTCTCGCTGTCTCCCTCTCTCCCTACAACTCTCTCTCCCTCTCTCCCTCAGTGGGATTCTAATATTGCCTGGCATGATTAGCAGCGGCTGTCAGTTAGCAAGTTGGCCAGGCGGGGCAAATATCCTGCATTGATTAGACGGATTAGCATAGGCACCCCGGCCCTGATGGGAGGCAGGAAAGAAGGCAGAGTGGAATTCTAAAACACCCAACAGCATATTACTTAGACAATGAGACAGAGCCTCAAGAGACCCCCAATAACATCTCTCACCACCTAGGAGGACGTTAGCAGTATGGTGGTGTGCGTGCGTGCGTGTGTGTGTGTGTGTGTGTGTGCGTGCGTGTGTGTGTCTGTGAGTGTGTGCGTGCGTGCGTGCGTGTGTGTGTGTGTTTTTGTGGGTAAATGAGGCCAGGTCTACTCCAGGTTTGTCAGGTAACCTTGGCGATATTGGTCAGACACCAGTCAGAACAGTGTTATGTGATCAAGCTACAAACAGCCATCTGTTGTACTCATGCAGATGGCTATAGAAAGCTTGCATCCCCTTTCTGGCTGTTCCCAAGGTTGTAGTGAGGGAGGTTTTAGAGAAGGGCTTTAGTGTGTGTGGGCCTTAGTTTGGACTAAGCAAACATGACTATAAGGGCCACTGTGTGTGTGTGTGTGTGTGTGTGTGTGTGTGTGTGTGTGTGTGTGTGTGTGTGTGTGTGTGTGTGTGTGTGTGTGTGTGTGTGTGTGCATGCGTGCGTGTGTGTGTGTACTTTGAAGCTGGTCTTTCGGGGAGCTTAGAGGACTTGAGGACAGCCTGCAACCATCAGTATACACACACACACACACAGGATGGAACCTGACTCAGGGATGGAGTGTGCCTACAGGGCTGCCAGCGGTTTGATGCAGCTTGGCTTGGATATTGGTGGCAGGCAGCGTGAGCTGATTTTAGAGGCATGTGTGTGTGTGCGCATGCGTGTGTTAGAATCGGAGGAGGGTTTAGTGGAGTGGCTAGTTTTGTGCGTATTTTTCGGTATATTTGTCAAACTCAATGCACAAAGCTTTTCTAAAGCAGGTTGATCATAGTGGTACAAATAGTGGACTGTACTGAATAATGTTCCTAGTCCAGCACCACAGACCCTGTGTAATACACACTAAAAACAAATGGTTCTATATTGTGCCAAGCAAGGGTTCTTTAGCTTGTAACCATAGCGGAACCCTTTTCTGTGCTACATGGAACCTTTTTTTGAAGGTTCCATAAAGAACCATGCTCATAAGGTTCTAAATGGAACCTGTATAGAACCATTAAAAAAGGTTAGATGTTGCACCAAAAAAGGGTTACGCTGTGTTTTTAACCCTTTTCATGGTTCTTTATAGAATCATTTTTGGAGAATGGTTCTATAGAGAACATTTCTCAATCTCAAAGGTTTTTTTGTAGAACCATACAGGGTTTTTTATTCTGGTTTAATGCCATATTATATAGTTAAAATTCCATAGGTTTTATTATTGTGTTTATTAAAAAGTTGAATCAGGTGTGCTAGCTCTGGAATGGCTGGGGGTCCCTGATGAGAGAATTAAGAACTAATGACTTAATCAACCGTTCTCAATAAACAAGGACATACATGAGTCTTTCACTCACAGTAGCACAAAAAGAGCTGTGAACAAACCACGCCCCAAAATAGTCTAATGAGCCGCTGCCCCTACATTTTAATTATAACTAAAAGAGGAAAGAACACTTTTTAAAAGTGCAAAGAACCATTGAAGAGCTCAAAGGGTTATGTGGGTCTGTATGGTTCCACATAGAACGGTCACCCTTCCCAAATAACCCTTGAGGAACCCTCATTGTTTGGTGTGTACATAAATATCTCAATATCTCTCTGGTGCTCAGGAAGTGAACACAGAGATGTGTTTTTTCCTTATTAAGATTGTGTGCCATGAAACTAATATTTTACTTATTAAAAATAAATATTTTTACTTCATATTTTCTTGACCAGTGAGATATTAAACAGATATGATAAATAGTGTTCAGCTCTTTGATCAACTCCAAATACTCATCAGACCCTTCCTTCCTTCCTTCCTTCCTTCCTTCCTTCCTTCCTTCCTTCCTTCCTTCCTTCCTTCCTTCCTTCCTTCCTTCCTTCCTTCCTTCCTTCCTTCCTTCCTTCCTTCCTTCCTTCCTTCCTTCCTTCCTTCCTTCCTTCTTTCCTCGCTCCCTTCCTTCCTTCCTTCCTTCCTTCCTTCCTTTGTTTCTTCTTGAGACAGGGCTTTGTCTTAGCCATTATCATGTACTGTGCTGTATTGCGTGAAAGCAATAGACGCATTCACCTCCATATGAGGAGATATTTGTGCTCTGAGTGACGCCTGATTTCCTGTAGATTGGAAATAAATTGACAAGGATTTGTGTGGATTTGGTTGTCCGTTGCCCAGTGTGAAGCCTGGTCTCCTCTAAGGCTTGAGGAAAATGAGCTGATCTTCTACAAAGGTTCAATACGGAGTTCCCCCTCTGCCAGACCTGGGATGGGGGGGATAATCTTCTACAGAGATGTATTATACCTTATACAAATATTGGCTATTAGACTATTTTCTCTATCCCCTCCTCACCCTTTCAATATGACTTGTAGTATCATGGTCAAATACCGACCAGGCACGCAGGGCACGTGACCAGGGGCCCTGACCTCCAGGGGGCCCCCGACCTCCAGGGGGCCCCCATTGATTTTTTGAGTCACTCTCACTCAGATATTGTTAACATGTCAAAATGTGTAGAATTGTAGGAAATTAGCTTTAAAACTGACAAAATTTCTCTCCACCCCATGGCAAAATGGGTAGAATTGCAGTTAATCAGCTGTAAAACAGTAAAAAAATGAAATAAATAAAAAAGATCTCTGCCCCATGGAAAAATGTGTAGAATTGCAGGAAGTTTCACTGCAACTGGATGTTCTGGTGCCTCTCGACAGTTCAACATGTTGATTGGGGACCTCTTTGCTGATAAATGTGATTGTTTTTCTTGAGTGTAATTTTGTATATTTGTATTATATTGTATTCAGTAAATTGTGTATATGAAAATGCTCCCTCGAAAAACAGACCTTGGTCTCAATGGGAATATAAAGGTAAAATAAATACAATTAATTTCCACACATTGTGCCCAGATGCCCAGGTGACATTCTCCTCTAATGAGGGATGTGTTAAACCTGACACTAGTGAGACGTGGTCGCCTTAGGCACATGTAGATGTGTAGATGTTTCCACTGGTTTACACAGGTTTACACAGGAATGTGTGTGTGCATGTGTGTGTGTGTGTTTGCGTGTGCGTGTGCATGTGTGTGTTCTAATGCTGACACATACAAAAATAGACCATTGCAAACCATGGCTGGATTCACTTTGCAATTACAGAATGTGTCTAAGAGAAATCCAGTGAGGGAAAAAGGTATTTGATCCCCTGCTGATTTTGTACGTTTGCCCACTGACAAAGACATGATCAGTCTATAATTTTAATGGTAGGTTATTTTGAACAGTGAGAGACAGAATAACAACAAAAAAATCCAGAAAAACACATGTCAAAAATGTTATAAATTAATTTGCATTTTAATGAGGGAAATAAGTATTTGACCCCCTCTCAATCAGAAAGATTTCTGGCTCCCAGGTGTCTTTTATTCAGGTAACGAGCTGAGATTAGGAGCACATTCTTAAAGGGAGTGCTCCTAATCTCAGCTTGTTACCTGTATAAAAGACACCTGTCCACAGAAGCAATCAATCAATCAGATTGCAAACTCTCCACCATGGCCAAGACCAAAGAGCTCTCCAAGGATGTCAGGGACAAGATTGTAGACCTACACAAGGCTGGAATGGGCTACAAGACCATCGCCAAGCAGCTTGGTGAGAAGGTGACAACAGTTGGTGCAATTATTCGCAAATGGAAGAAACACAAAATAACTGTCAATCTCCCTCGGCCTGGGGCTCCTTGCAAGATCTCACCTCATGGTGTTGCAATGATCATGAGAACGGTGAGGAATCAGCCCAGAACTACACGGGAGGATCTTGTCAATGATCTCAAGGCAGTCGGGACCATAGTCACCAAGAAAACAATTGGTAACACACTACGCCGTGAAGGACTGAAATCCTGCAGCGCCCGCAAGGTCCCCCTGCTCAAGAAAGCACATATACAGGCCCGTCCGAAGTTTGCCAATGAACATCTGAATGATTCAGAGGAGAAATGGGTGAAAGTGTTGTTGTCAGATGAGACCAAAATCGAGCTCTTTGGCATCAACTCAACTCGCCGTGTTTGGAGGAGGAGGAATGTTGCCTATGACCCCAAGAACACCATCCCCACCGTCAAACATGGAGGTGGAAACATTATGCTTTGGGGGTGTTTTTCTGCTAAGGGGACAGGACAACTTCACCGCATCAAAGGGACGATGGACGGGGCCATGTACCGTCAAATCTTGGGTGAGAACCTCCTTCCCTCAGCCAGGGCATTGAAAATGGGTCGTGGATGGGTATTCCAGCATGACAATGACCCAAAACACACGGCCAAGGCAACAAAGGAGTGGCTCAAGAAGAAGCACATTAAGGTCCTGGAGTGGCCTAGCCAGTTTCCAGACCTTAATCCCATAGAAAATCTGTGGAGGGAGCTTAAGGTTCGAGTTGCCAAACGTCAGGCTCGAAACCTTAATGACTTGGAGAAGATCTGCAAAGAGGAGTGGGACAAAATCCCTCCTGAGATGTGTGAAAACCTGGTGGCCAACTACAAGAAACGTCTGACCTCTGTGATTGCCAACAAGGGTTTTTCCACCAAGTACTAAGTCATGTTTTGCAGAGGGGTCAAATACTTATTTCCCTCATTAAAATGCAAATCAATTTATAACATTTTTGACATGCGTTTTTTCTGGATTTTTGTTGTTGTTATGCTGTCTCTCACTGTTCAAATAAACCTACCATTAAAATTATAGACTGATCATGTCTTTGTCAGTGGGCAAACGTACAAAATCAGCAGGGGATCAAATACCTTTTTCCCTCACTGTATAAGTGAGCTTGCAGACAGCTCTCAGACAGCCATGGCATTACTCCAAACACTGTATAAGTGAGCTTGCAGACAGCTCTCAGACAGCCATGGCATTACTCCAAACACTGTATAAGTGAGCTTGCAGACAGCTTTCAGACAGCCATGGCATTACTCCAAACACTGTATAAGTGAGCTTGCAGACAGCTCTCAGACAGCCATGGCATTTCTCCAAACACTGTATAAGTGAGCTTGCAGACAGCTTTCAGACAGCCATGGCATTACTCCAAAAACTGTATAAGTGAGCTTGCAGACAGCTCTCAGACAGCCATGGCATTACTCCAAACACTGTATAAGTGAGCTTGCAGACAGCTTTCAGACAGCCATGGCATTACTCCAAACACTGTATAAGTGAGCTTGCAGACAGCTCTCAGACAGCCATGGCATTTCTCCAAACACTGTATAAGTGAGCTTGCAGACAGCTTTCAGACAGCCATGGCATTACTCCAAAAACTGTATAAGTGAGCTTGCAGACAGCTTTCAGACAGCCATGGCATTACTCCAAACACTGTATAAGTGAGCTTGCAGACAGCTTTCAGACAGCCATGGCATTACTCCAAACACTGTATAAGTGAGCTTGCAGACAGCTTTCAGACAGCCATGGCATTACTCCAAACACTGTATAAGTGAGCTTGCAGACAGCTTTCAGACAGCCATGGCATTACTCCAAACACTGTATAAGTGAGCTTGCAGACAGCTTTCAGACAGCCATGGCATTACTCCAAACACTGTATAAGTGAGCTTGCAGACAGCTTTCAGACAGCCATGGCATTACTCCAAACACTGTGAAAGGGACTAGAGGGAGCCTGCAGCGTTGGGTTGTTTATGACATTAAACACTGGCATTCTCAACCATTTGGCTGCGAAATTGGAGATAATGACATTTTTTTACCGGGAATCAGTCAATTATTTTTCTCATTGCTTTTCACATCTGCAATATACTCCCTCTGAACGACGGCAAGCAGTCTTTTTCCACAATAAATATAAATGCGATGAATAATTTGATATTTACTGAGGGCCTGTATTTGGCAGCACTCCAGTGTGGATCTCCCCAATGCCTGCTTACTCATTTGTGTGCATTTAAATGCGTTTTACTGTAAACTGAAAAATTATAAAATATACATACATTATAAATTATGTTTTGCACAGATACACTATATGTTCAACAGTGTGTGGACACCCCTTCAAATTAGTGGATTCAGCTATTTCAGCCACACCCGTTGCTGACAGGTGTATAAAATTGTGCACACAGCCATGCAATCTCCATAGACAAACATTGGCAGTAGAATGGCCTTATTGAAGAGCTCAGTAACTTTCAACGTGGCACCGTCATAGGACGCCACCTTTTCAACAAGTCAGTTCGTCAAATGTATGGTCTGCTAAAGCTGCCCCGGTCAACTGTAAGTGCTGTTAATGTGAAATGGAAACGTCTAGGAGCAACCCTAACCCTAACCCTAACTGCCTCTTGAAGCAACGTAAGCACAAGAACTGTTCGCCAGGAGCTTCATGAAATGGGTTTCCATGGCCGAGCAGCCGCACACAAGCCTAAGATCACCATGCACAATGCCAAGCATTGGCTGGAGTGGTGTAAAGTTTCCCGCCATTGGACTCTGGAGCAGTGGAAACGCGTTCACTGGAGTGATGAATCATGCTTCACCATCTGGCAGTCCGAATCTGGGTTTGGTGGATGCCAGGATAACGCTACCTGCCCCAATGCATAGTGCCAACTGTAAAGTTTGGTGGAGGAGGAATATTGGTCTGGGGCTGTTTTTTATGGTTTGGGCTAGGCCGCTTAGTTCCAGTGAAGGGAAATCTTAACACTACAGCAAACAATGACAATCTAGACGAATCTGTTCTTCCAACTTTGTCACAACAGTTTGAGGAAGGCCCTTTCCTGTTTCAGCATGACAATGCCACTGTGCTCTTGCGCCTGAATGAAAGCAAGTCCCCGCAGCAATGTTCCAACATCTAGTGGAAAGCCTTCCCATTAAAGTGGAGGCTGTTATAGCAGCAAAGGGGGGACCAACTCCATATGCTTGTGTTCCTAGCTCCAACAATGCAGCAATATCTAACAATACACAACAATACACACAAATCTAAAAGTAAAATAATGGAATTAAGAAGTTATGTGAGTGCTACGCGGTGATAGTAATTTAGACAGGTTATTTTGGCGTTCTTGGGCACAGGGACTACGGTGGTCTGCTTGAAACATGTAGGTATTATAGACTGGGTCAGGGAGAGGTGGAAAATGTCAGTGAAGGGACTTGCCACCTGGTCAGCGCATGATCGAAGTACGTGTCCTGATAATCCGTCTGGCCCTGCAGCCTTGTGAATGTTAACTTGTCTACAGGTCTTACTCACATCGGCTACGGAGAGCGTGATCACACAGTCGTCCGGAACAGCTGGTGCTCTCATGCATGGTTCACTGTTGCATGCCTCGAAGTGAGCATAGAAGGCATTTAGCTCGTCTGGTAGGCTTGCGTCACTGGGCATCTCGCGGCTGGGTTTCTCTTTGTAATCCGTAATAGTTTGCAAGCCCTGCCACATCCAACGAGCGTCGGAGCCGGTGTAGTAGGATTCGATCTTTATTACCTTGTGTCACACATTATGAAAATATATTTGTTAGTCATTTTTAAGCTGAAAAAGTGATCTACTCTAATGATAAGGTGATTCCATGTCCCTAATATACAGTATTTAATTAACAGCTATAGGCAATATTAAGATGAATATCTGAGAGCCCAAACCATGTGCTAATTATCATATATTTTGACTAATTAAACTAACTGTTGTGGTTTTTTGTCACACCCTGGCTCTGGGACTCTATTTGTTGAGCCAGGGTGTGTTTATTCTATGTGTTATATTTCTATGTTGGGGGTTCTAGTTTGTCATTTTCTATGTTGGCCTGAGTGACTCCCAATCAGAGGCAACGAGTGTCAGCTGTTTGCTGGTTGTCTCTGATTGGGAGCCATATTTAAACTGTCGGTTTTCCTTTGTGTTTTGTGGGTTCTTGTTTCGAGTTGGTTGTGTTTTACCGTGTACTGTCACGTTACCGTCTTTTGTTGTTTTGATCACGTTTCGCTAATAAATGAGTATGTTTGCCTGCAACGCTGCGCCTTGGTCCTCATCTGTTCCTGACGATCGTGACAGAAGAACCCACCATAAAAGGACCAAGCAGCGTGTCCAGGAGCAGGCAGACTGGACATGGGAGGAAGCGCCAGGTAAAGAGATGGAGAGGTTGGCGATGGCCCAGGTGGGCAAATCGTGGTCCTGGGAGGACATGCTCGGGGGCAAGGGACCTTGGGGTAGGATTAAGGCCCTGGCGAGAGAGGAGCAGCGGCGTCAGCAGTGTCATCGTCGAAAGGACGAGAGGCAACCCCAAAACATTTTTAGGGGGGGGCACACGGCATGGGCGGCTGGGCAGCAGGAGGCTGCCACAGGGCGATTTGGAGAGGAGGCCACCGGGTTTGGGGGGCCAGAAGGCAGGTTGACGGAGCCTGGATGGAGAGCGGAACCAACTTCCCGTGCTCAGGCATGGCAGCATGGGACGGGGCAGGTTCCGCGGTATGCGGAGCGGCGTACTGTGCCACGAGTGGTCCGGCATAGTCCTGTACGTCCTGTGCGAGCACCCCGCACGTGTCGTGCGAAGGTGGGTATGCAGCCAGGACGGAGTGTGCCGGCTCAACGCTTGTGGTCTCCAATGCCTCTCCGCGGTCCCGGATATCCTGCTCCAGTGTCACGTGCTGTTATGCCAGTACGGGTACACAGCCCTGTACGTCCTGTGCGGATGCCTCACACAGAGTGTGTGAGGGTAGGCATTCAGCCAGGACGGGTGGTGGCCGCTCTTCACTCCAGGTCTCCTATCCGTCTCCACAGCCCGGTTCGGCCTGTCCCTGCTCCACGCACCAAGCCTACGGGGTGCGTCGCCAGCCCAGCCCGGCCTGTCCCTGCTCCACGCACCAAGCCTACGGGGTGCGTCGCCAGCCCAGCCCGGCCTGTCCCTGCTCCACGCACCAAACCTACGGTGTGCGTCGCCAGTCCGGCCCGGCCTGTTCCTGCAAATCGCACCAAGCCAGGGGTGCGAGTCGCCAGCCCGGCCCGGCCTGTTCCTGCCACTCGCACCAAGCCAGGGGTGCGAGTCGCCAGCCCGGCCCGGCCTGTTCCTGCCACTCGCACCAAGCCAGGGGTGCGAGTCGTCAGCCTGGTCCAGCCTGTTCCTGCCACTCGCACCAAGCCAGGGGTGCGAGTCGTCAGCCTGGTCCAGCCCGTTCCTGCTACTCGCACCAAGCCAGGGGAGCGAGTCGTCAGTCCGGTGAGGCCCGTTCCGGCTCCACGCACCAAGCCAGGGGTGCGAGTCGTCAGTCCGGTGAGGCCCGTTCCGGCTCCACGCACCAAGCGTGGGGTGCGAGTCGTCAGTCCGGTGAGGCCCGTTCCGGCTCCACGCACCAAGCCAGGGGTGCGAGTCGTCAGTCCGGTGAGGCCCGTTCCAGCTCCACGCACAAAGCCAGGGGTGCGAGTCGTCAGCCCGGTCCGGCCAGTTGCTACTCCATGCACCAAGCCAGTGGTGCGCATCGTCAGCCCGGTCCGGTCCATTCCTGCTCCACGCACCAAGCCAGGGGTGTGTATCGTCAGCCCGGTTCGGCCAGGTGATACTCCACGCACCAAGCCAGGGGTGCGCATCGTCAGCCCGGTCCGGTCCGTTCCTGCTCCACGCACCAAGCCAGGGGTGCGTGTCGTCAGTCCGGCTCCGGCCAGCGGGGCTAGACCGGACCAGGGGCGCTATGGGGGGTTGATTGGAGGGTGGTGGGCAAGGCCGGAGCCAGAACCGCCGCCGAGGAGGTATGCCCACCCAGCCCTCCCCTGTTTAGCTCTTATTGAGGCGCGGTCGCAGTCCGCGCCTTTAGGGGGGGGTACTGTCACACCCTGGCTCTGGGACTCTATTTGTTGAGCCAGGGTGTGTTTATTCTATGTGTTATATTTCTATGTTGGGGGTTCTAGTTTGTCATTTTCTATGTTGGCCTGAGTGACTCCCAATCAGAGGCAACGAGTGTCAGCTGTTTGCTGGTTGTCTCTGATTGGGAGCCATATTTAAACTGTCGGTTTTCCTTTGTGTTTTGTGGGTTCTTGTTTCGAGTTGGTTGTGTTTTACCGTGTACTGTCACGTTACCGTCTTTTGTTGTTTTGATCACGTTTCGCTAATAAATGAGTATGTTTGCCTGCAACGCTGCGCCTTGGTCCTCATCTGTTCCTGACGATCGTGACATTTTTAGTTCTTCATCAAATATTTGGCTGCCATCAAATAAATTTTAGTTTTGTTTTCAAATAACGTGCATATATTTAAATACCTTGAAATATTATTTGGTTTTCTGAGAGGTATTCAAAATACTTTCAAACATTATTTGTTTTTCTTAGACCTCTATTTGAATATCAAAGAAAATAGTTGCGTTTTAGTTTAAGCACTATAAAAACTATATTTGACTACCTCGAGTATTTGAAAAGTTTGGTATTTTAGAATAAACTACAAAATAAAACTATTTTCTGCCCAGGTCTGGTGTGTGATTGTGCATGTGCCCACCACACACTCCCTCTCTCTGGCCATGTGTAGATATCCTGCTCCTAGTGTGTTTGTGTGTGATTGTGAGAGTGCATGTGCGTGTGAGTGTGAGTGTACGTGTGTGTGTGTGTGTGTGTGTTTTACGGCAGGTAGCTTAGTGGTTAAGAGCGTTGTGCCAGTAACCGAAAAGTCGCTGGTTCTAATCCCCGAGCCGACTAGGTGAAAAATCTGTCGATGTGCCCTCGAGCAAGGCACTTAACCGTAATTGCTAATGTAAGTCGCTCTGGATAAGAGCATCTGCTAAATGACTAAAATGTAAATGTTTTACAGTCCTGTCAACCCCAGCAGTATATACGGGGCCGTTGGTCTGTCCAACCACTGACGACTCCATTACTCCCCTGATATTTATCATTTCATAAAGCTGCTCCATGACAACACTTATTTTATCCCCCTCCTAATCTCCTCCTGTAAAGACATGCCAAATGCGGAGGCTGAAAAACGAGTTCATCCGGAGCGAGGGAGGGAGAGGAGAGATAAATCAGAGACGGAGGTGAAGGAGATTGTCAATGATCGAGCCGCCCCGCCCTGCTCAATAGCCATGATCTATAGCAATGAAAACAAATGCATACTATTGAGAGGGTAAGATGGAGGTGACAGGGGTGAGAAATTGGATCGAGTTAACAATAGTGATGAGGAGACGTTGCTGGGGAAATATTATGGTGGGCATTTGAAAGAAAAGCTTTGAGAAAGACAGCAGAAGTTTTTCAATTACCCGACTGGCAGTGCAGTAAAGAGTAAAAGATAATGAGCTGGCAGTCGCTCAGATCAGAACTACATTGTACAGTATAATAATTATCTACACTGCACTGTATAATGATGAATAACTACACTGCATATTACAATGATGAATAACTACACTGCACAGTATAATGTTGAAGAACTACACTGCACCGTATAATGTTGAAGAACTACACTGCACATTATAATGATGAATAACTACACTGCACAGTATAATGATGAATAACTACACTGCACAGTATAATGTTGAAGAACTACACTGCACAGTATAATGATGAATAACTACACTGCACATTATAATGACGAATAACTACACTGCACAGTATAATGTTGAAGAACTACACTGCACAGTATAATGTTAAAGAACTACACTGTACAGTATACTAATTAACTACAATGCACAGTATAATAATGAATAACTACACTGCACAGTATAATGATGAAGAACTACACTGCACAGTATGATAAAGAACTACACTGCACAGTATAATGATGTACTACACTGCACAGTATAATGATGAAGAACTACACTATACAGTATGATGATGAACTACACTGCACAGTATAATGATGAAGAACTACACTGTACAGTATAATGATGAACTACACTGCACAGTATAATGATGAAGAACTACACTGCACTGTATAATGATGAATAACTACACTGCACAGTATAATGTTGAAGAACTACACTGCACACTATAAATTGAAGAACTACACTGCACATTATAATGACAAATAACTACACTGCACAGTATAATGTTGAAGAACTACACTGTACAGTATAATAATTAACTACACTGCACAGTAGAATAATGAATAACTACACTGCACAGCATAATGATGAAGAACTACACTGCACAGTATGATGAAGAACTACACTGCACAGTATAATGATGTACTACACTGCACAGTATGATGATTAAGAACTACACTGCACAGTATAATGATGAAGAACTACACTGCACAGTATAATGATGAAGAACTACACTGCACAGTATAATGATGAACTACACTGCACAGTATAATGATAAAGAACTTCACATACAGTATAATGATGAACTACACTGCACAGTATGATGATTAAGAACTACACTGCACAGTATGATGAAGAACTACACATACAGTATAATGATGAACTACACTGCACTGTATAATGATGAATAACTACATTGCATATTATAATGATGAATAACTACACTGCACAGTCTAATGTTGAATAACTACACTGCACAGTATAATAATTAACTACACTGCACAGTAGAATAATGAATAACTACACTGCACAGCATAATGATGAAGAACTATACTGCACAGTATGATGAAGAACTACACTGCACAGTATAATGATGTACTACACTGCACAGTATGATGATTAAGAACTACACTGCACAGTATAATGATGAAGAACTACACTGCACAGTATAATGATGAAGAACTACACTGCACAGTAAGATGAAGGACTACACTGCTCAGTAAGATGTTGAAGAACTACACTGTACATTCTGATTAAGAACCACACTGTACAGTATAATGATGAACTACACTGCACAGTATGATGATTAAGAACTACACTGCACAGTATGATGAAGAACTACACATACAGTATAATGATGAACTACACTGCACAGTATGATGATTAAGAACTTCACTGCACAGTATAATGATGAATAACTACACTGCACAGTATGATGATTAAGAACTACACCGCACAGTATAATGATGAATAACTACACATACAGTATAATGATGAACTTTACTGCACAGTATGATGATTAATAACTACACTGCACAGTATAATGATGAATTACACTGCACAGTATGATGATTAAGAACTACACTGCACAGTATAATGATGAAGAACTACACATACAGTATAATGTTGAACTACACTGCACAGTATGATGATGAAGAACTACACTGCACAGTATAATGATGAAGAACTACACTGTACAGTATAATGATGAACTACACTGTACAGTATAATGATGAACTACACTGCACAGTATAATGATTAAGAACTACACTGCACAGTATAATGATGAAAAACTACACTGAACAGTATAATGATGAAGAACTACACTGCACAGTATAATGATGAACTACACTGCACAGTATAATGATGAACTACACTGCACAGCATGATGATTAAGAACTACACTGCACAGTATAATAAGGAAGAACTACACTTCACAGTATGATGAAGAACTACACTACACAGTAAGATGTTGAAGAACTACACTGCACATTATGATGAAGAACCAGACTGTACAGTATAATGATGAACTACACTGCACAGTATATTGAAGAACTACACATACAGTATAATGATGAACTACACTGAACAGTATGATGATGAAGAACTACACTGCACAGTATAATGATGAAGAACTACACTGAACAGTATAATGATGAAGAACTACACTGCACAGTATAATGATGAAGAACTACACTGTACAGTATAATTAATGAACTACACTGCACAGTATGATGATTAAGAACTACACCTCACATTATAATGATGAATAACTACACAGTACAGTATAATGATGAACTACACTGCACTGTATAATGATAAAGAACTACACTGCACAGTATATTAATGAAGAACTACACATACAGTATAATGAAGAACTACACAGCACAGTATAATAAGGAAGAACTACACTGCACAGTAAGATGTTGAAGAACTACACTGCACAGTATGATGAATAACTACACTGCACAGTATAATGATGAACTACACTGCACAGTATGATGATTAAGAACTACACTGCACAGTATAATGATGAAGAACTACACTGCACAGTATTATGATGAAGAACTACACTGTACAGTATAATGATGAACTACATTGTACAGTATAATGATGAACTACACTGCAGTATAATGATAAAGAACTACAAATACAGTATAATGTTGAACTACACTGCACAGTATGATGATTAAGAAATACACTGCAGAGTATAATGATGAAGAACTACACTGCACTGTATAATGATGAAGAACTACACTGTACAGTATAATGATAAACTACACTGCACATTATGATGATTAAGAACTACACTGCACAGTATAATGATGAAGAACTACACTGCACAGTATAATGATGAAGAACTACACTGCACAGTATAATAAGGAAGAACTACACTGTACAGTATGATGAAGAACTACACTGCACAGTAAGATGTTGAAGAACTACACTGCACATTATGATGAAGAACTACACTGTACAGTATAATGATGAACTACATTGCACAGTATGATGAAGAACTACACTGCACAATATAATGATGAACTACACTGCACAGTATGATGATTAAGAACTACACTGCACAGTATGATGAAGAACTACACTGCACAATATAATGATGAACTACACTGCACAGTATAATGATGAAGATCTACACTGCACAGTATGATGAAGAACTACACTGCACAATATAATGATGAACTACACTGCACAGTATGATGATTAAGAACTACACTGCATAGTATAATGATGAAGAACTACACTGCACAGTATAATGATGAAGAACTACACTGTACAGTATAATGCTGAACTACACTGCACAGTATAATGATGAAGAACTACACTGCACAGTACCATGATGAAGAACTACACTGCACAGTATAATGATAAACTACACTGCACAGTATGATGATTAAGAACTACACTGCACAGTACCATGATGAAGAACTACACTGCACAGTATAATGATAAAGAACTACACTGCACAGTACCATGATGAAGAACTACACTGCACAGTATAATAATGAAGAACTACACTGTACAGTATAATGATGAACTACACTGCACAGCATAATGATGAAGAACTACACAGCACAGTATAATAAGGAAGAACTACACTGCACAGTAAGATGTTGAAGAACTACACTGCACAGTATGATGAAGAACTACACTGCACAGTATAATGATGAACTACACTGCACATTATGATGATTAAGGACTACACTGTGCACAGTATAATGATGAAGAACTACACTGCACAGTATAATGATGACAAACTACACTGCACAGTATAATGATGAAGAACTACACAGCACAGTATAATAAGGAAGAACTACACTGCACAGTAAGATGTTGAAGAACTACACTGCACAGTATGATGAAGAACTACACTGCACAGTATAATGATGACAAACTACACTGTAACGTATAATGATGAACTACACTGTACAGTATAATGATGAACGACACTGCACAGTATAATGATAAAGAACTACACTGTACAGATAATGATGAACTACACTGTACATTATAATGATGAACTACACTGCACAGTATAATGATGAACGACACTGCACAGTATAACGATAAAGAACTACACTGCACAGTATAATGATGAAGAACTACACTGTACAGTATAATGATAAAGAACTACACTGCACAGTATAATGATAAAGAACTACACTGCACAGTATAATGATAAAGAACTACACTGCACAGTATAATGATGAATAACTACACTGCACAGTATAATGATGAAGAACTACACTGTACAGTATAATGATAAAGAACTACACTGTACAGTATAATGATAAAGAACTACACTGTACAGTATAATGATAAAGAACTACACTGTACAGTATAATGATGAACTACACTATACATTATAATGATGAACTACACTGCACAGTATAATGATAAAGAACTTCACATACAGTATAATGATGAACTATACTGCACAGTATGATGATTAAGAACTACACTGTACAGTATGATGAAGAACTACACTGTACACAGTATAATGATGAAGAACTACACTGTACAGTTTGATGAAGAACTACAGTATAATACATTCATTTCAAAGAGGAGTTTCACTTATGTTTTTCTACTGTGCCTGGATATGAACTCAAGGGATAAGATTACATTTAGAAGTCCTTTACGTATATTTTCCTTTCTTACCAAAGGTTTTATAGTAATGCAATAGGAAATGTAAGATTGTGTATGAAATGTCACATTTTCAAATGTATATACTCTACTGAACAAAAGATTTAGAACACCTACTCATTCAAGGGTTTTTCTTTATTTGTACTATTTTCTACATTGTAGAATAATAGTGAAGATATCATAACTATGAAATAACACATATGGAATCATGTAGTAACCAAAAAAGTGTTAAAAAAAATAAAATATATTTTGTATTTGAGATTCTTCAAATTAGCCACCCTTTGCCATGTTGACAGCTTTGCACACTCTTGGCATTCTCTCAACCAGCTTCACCTGGAATGCTTTTCCAACAGTCTTGAAGGAGATCCCACATATGCTGAGCACTTGTCGGCTGCTTTTCCTTCACTCTGCAGTCCGACTCATCCCAAACCATCTCAATTTGGTTGAGGTCGGGGGATTGTGGAGGCCAGGTCATCTGATGCAGCATTTCATCACTCTCCTTCTTGGTAAAATAGCCCTTACGCAGCCTGGAGGTGTGTTGGGTCATTGTCCTGATGAAAACAAATGATAGTCCCACTAAGCCGCAACCAGATGGGATGGTGTATTGCTGCAGAATGCTGTGATAGCCATGCTGGTTAAGTGTGCCTTGAATTCTAAATAAATCACAGACAGTGTCACCAGCAAAGCACCCCCACACCATAACACCTCTTCCGCCATGCTTTACGGTGGGAACCACACATGCGGAGATCATCCGTTCACCCACACCGCGTCTCACAAAGACACCGCAGTTGGAACCAAAAATCTCCAATTTGGACTCCAGACCAAGGACACATTTCCACCGGTCTAATGTCCATTGCTCGTGTTTCTTGGCCCAAGTAAGTCTCTTCTTATTATTGGTGTCCTTTAGTAGTGGTTTCTTTGCAGCAATTCGACCATGAAGGCCTGATTCACACAGTCTCCTCTGAACAGTTGATGTTGAGCTGTGTCTGTTACTTGAACTCAGTGAAGCATTTATTTGGGCTGGTAACTCTAATGAACTTATCCTCTGTAGCAGAGGTAACTCTGGGTCTTCCATTCCTGTGGCGGTCCTCATGAGAGCCAGTTTCATCATAGCGCTTGATGGTTTTTGCGACTGCCCTTGAAGAAACTTTCAAAGTCCTTGACATTTTCTGGATTGACTGACCTTCATGTCTTAAAGTAATGATGGACTGTCGTTTCTCTTTGCTTATTTGAGCTGTTCTTGCCATAATATGGACTTGGTCTTCTGGTCCCCCCCCCCCCCACCTTGTCACAACACAACTGATTGGCTCAAACACATCAAGGAGGGAAAACATCTGTCATCAAGGCGAAGGGTGGCTATTTGAAGAATCTCAAATATAAAATATATTTTGATTTGTTTAACACTTTTTTGGTTAATACATGATTCCATATGTGTTATTTCATAGTTTTGACGTCTTCACTATTATTCTACAATGTAGAAAATAGTAAAAATATAGAAAAACCCTTGAATGAGTATGTGTTTTAAAACTTGTATGTCATTGTCCTCTGACCTCATTGTTCTCTAAAATAGGTGAAAAAGCTTAATATTGAAACAAATGATCTTATTTGTCTGTTTTTGTCCACTTCCTGTCTGTTTGTGTCTGTGTGTGTGTCCCTGTGTTTGTCCCTGTGTTTCTGTTTGTCCTTTCTTTTGTGTATTTTGTTCTGTTCTTCCCCCCGTGTGTTTGGCCCATGAAGCAGACGACAGATGACATTGTGTCTTCGGCAGAGTGTTCTAGTGATGACGAGGACCTGGAGGAGTGTGACTCTGGCCGTGCAGGTGGGCTAGGTTAGTTTACCTCTGCTTGCTCTCACACTGCTCTATCTCTCACTCCATTCACACCTGAGGATCAAGCACTGCATCCTATAAGCATCACAGCCCCATGGACACACAAAGTGTAACTTTCAAAGATAAAAACCCAATGTTGTGAAATAGAACGAAATAGAACAAATGATGGCAAGACTGGAGATTTGTTCTGTTAAGATCTGACTAAATGACATAAAACATAATACGTACCAAAGTGGAAAATTGTGAAATCTGTCATGGACTATTCACATTATAAAAGAATGATGTTGCTTTCAGAAACTCTATAAAACGTATTAGTTTGATGAGTTACACTTGCCCATGGGGTCCTCTGAAGGGGGTTAACATGGTCACCAAAACACATACAAAAGTTGTCCTTTCTGCATTGAATGAGAGAGAAAAATTAAGACTTTAATATTAAGACACAAAGTTAGTATGGAGATGTGCCATGTTCGCTGCGTTGATGCTTCAAAATGTATCATACCGTGTTTGAGTCCAGTGCACTTTCCATGTGGTACTGTCCTGACTTGCATTTTGACTCATGATACATTTTGAGATTATCTTCTTAAAGATTTGCTTTCAGTGAAATTAATGCGTGATATCTAGCAGGAATTAAAGTACTTGCTCATGTATGTGTGTTTGTTTTTTATTTGAAATGTTTCCATATATAGGGGCTTGCATTATAAAACATTTAATAGAGAACAGATATCATCGTATTTCTGTGTACAAGGTAGTTTTTTTGTGTGTTTTTTTTTTGCTTCAAGGTGAACATGTTATCATGCTGTCTTTTTCCAACCCAAATATGAAAAATACAATATTGAGCTAACTTGGAAGTTCCAAAACATATTCCTCTGAGCTTTTTGAGAGAACTTGGGAATTGCCTTATCTTGTTTGGATAAAATCTGAAAAGCCAGCTCTCTGTCACGGAATTGTGTGTACCAAAACACCAATATGGAACTGTGGATACCAAAACACAAATTTGAACCTGAAATGTTTACTTCCCAAACAAGAAATGAAAACTTTGAAGCACGTTTTGACATTCTATATCAGTACACTACAGATATAAGCCAGTTAGTCCATCAACATGTTCTAATAGCTTCAGTTATTTACATGAATGACTCAAACTGGTTTTGATTTTATTGGCTGTTTAATATGGCAGGGACACCCGCCTAAGGTCCTGGCTGTTTAGTATGGCAGGGACACCCACCTAAGGTCCTGGCTGTTTAGTATGGCAGAGACACCCGCCTAAGGTCCTGGCTGTTTAGTATGGCAGGAACACCCGCCTAAGGTCCTGGCTGTTTAGTATGGCAGGGACACCCACCTAAGGTCCTGGCTGTTTAGTATGGCAGGGACACCCGTCTAAGGTCCTGGCTGTTTAGTATGGCAGGAACACCCGCCTAAGGTCCTGGCTGTTTAGTATGGCAGGGACACCCACCTAAGGTCCTGGATGTTTAGTATGGCAGGGACACCCGCCTAAGGTCCTGGCTGTTTAGTATGGCAGGGACACCCACCTCAGGTGCTGTATAAATGCTTTTATTTGTGGCTCTAAATGAGGCCAATAAGAAGTCAAATGCCTTAATGTATCTCAGGTACGACTGAGAGACGGTTCACGCTGCTCAGCCCAAGGTGTTATCAGAACTACCTGATCATCGTCCTCTGAAAGGTCAATCCCAATTCCTCCCAAAGTTCCTGGGAGAGATAGCAGTGAAAAAGAACCCAAGTCTTATCTGTACTGTAGCCCTCTGAGCTCTCCAGGTCTCTGAAGACCGATATCGTCAGGGCCCCAGTCATCCAATCACATGTTTACACAGAAATTCACACCATTCTAACCCCGACATCAGTTGACGTGGACAGCTGCATGCTACGTGGTCTCGATATTTATTTTCCGTTTGGGGTCATCGTCGTCATTGTGGTTTTTTTTTGTGTGTGAAGCATGTGGGGGGGGGGGGTTTATTTAATTTTTAATACGTTCATTTGCCGTTTTGTATGTGCAGGTCTCTCTTGTATGTGCAGGTCTCTCTTGCCTTCTGGTTTGAGTTTGTTTTGTTTTTTGAGTCGTTGTCTTCATCTCTCTGCCAATTATCTGAAATACGACATGCCTGTTGTCTCGCCTCATCATGTGCAGCATGAATTTAGAGCCTTTGTGCCATGAGGCTTTTTAGAGAAAACATTCCCATTTTTTTGATTATCAAAGCAAATATAAAAGGCAACAAAATATTTTCTTGCCATCAACTTTTTGGGCCTCAAGCAGGCAACCATAATGTCTAACTGAAGAAAGTTGTGAATGAAGAATGATATCTTCCTTGCCTCCTCCTCCCTCCCCCCTCCCTCCCCCCTCCCTCTCCTCCTCCCTCCCCCCTCCCTCCCTCACCAAGCCATTCTGCATTTAAATTTATTTCAATGCAGATGACATAACAAGTATTTTATTGCCACAAAAGTATATATGCTTTCCTCTTTTGAGTTGCAGTCATTTTGTGGCATGCATTAACAGTAGTGGCTATCTCAAATTCAACCCATCCTCTTCCGGGTCATCTCTCGGTCACCTCCATCCCTTCAAAGCATGGACTCTGATTGGCTCCATCGTGTGTGTCTGACCATTCACCCCATAACCCTGCATTTAGACTAACTGGGCTGGTTTGTCTTCTGGTCACTTTGAGTTCCGCACCTATCTTTACGGTCGTAGCGACATTGCCTGTTGCGACATCGTTTCTCTCTCTCTGTCCTGCACTCGTCTGTGTTTTTGTCTGTCTCTCTGTCCGTTTGTCTGTGTTTCTGTCTTGAGGCGTCGTCATGTGACTCTGTTCTCTGTTTGTAAAACTGTTTTGTATTCCCCCTTTCCCTTTAAAGGAATTCCATAAGACAGATAACACTGGTGATAATAATTATACACATTTTAAACTACAAACATAAATTGTATTAATTTATAGGATATTAAATACCATCACACTCTATACCTGCTATTCCAATGATAACTTCACGGTAGTGTTAATTTCCAGTACACTCTACATTGTCACGCGACGTGCATGCGGTCAGCGAAGTCAAACGCAGGACACAGAGCGGCTGGCAACGTACTTTACTGAACACAGTAAAAACTTACAAAACAACAAACCTCCAAACAGGGAGGAAAACACAAAAGACCCGTAACACAAAGCAACTGCCGGAATGACAAAGAACAATCACACACACAATAACCAATGAGAGACAGGGGTTAATATAGGGAATACAATCCAACATAATGGGAAACAGGTGTAAACAATAAAGACCAAACAAGACAAACACCGAAACCTCGATCGGCAGCAGCTAGTACTCCGGGGACGACGAACGCCGAAGCCTGCCCGAGCAAGGTGGAGGAGCAGCCTCGGCTGAATCCGTGACATACATACCAACTCAATCACCAAAGAAAATGCAGTCCCAGTGCAGAACTGCAGCAACAGAGATATGCACTGTGGGGCCGTATTAATTATGCACTTTGGGGTCATATGTGGTGCTGTCTGTATATTATACACTCTGTGGCCATTTAAATTACGGAATATTTTGGCATATGTTAGATATCAGTCAAACTGTGCAAAATTGAAACCGAAACTCAACTTGACGGTTAAGAAAAGGCATTCATTCTGAGTGGTTAAGGTAAGGGTTAAGGTTTGGGATAAAAATTTAAAAAATTACAAAACGGGTTCAGTCGTCTCTCCGATGGTTACAACAACTATGTGTTTCACTCTTAAGACAAGAAATTGTAATTATCACATAGAAAAGTGCAAACTCTCTCCAGAGAATGTATTAGCTATGTGACTCGTCCATCTGTCAACATATCTAAAGGTTCCCTTTCAGTCAGTCAACTTCTGTACAACATACTATGGGGAGTCGCACTCTCGCGACTTCTGTTGAAGTATCTACAATGACGCCTGACGAGGCCAATGAAATCCCCGCCTCGCTAGAAACCCCGCCTTCCACAGGTGATAAGCTTGAGGCTCGGATTCATTCCTTCAGTTATTCCACTTCTTCACCTCGGTGTGAACGGGAACGATTCAGGCTACTCAAAACAATCAATTGGAAAACAAGGCTGTCTTACGTTCCGCTAACTAAACTGTCCCACGGTGGTAGAGCGTGTTCACCCCTTGGACGTTGTGTGTTGAAGTTGGTACTTATTCTTATATACGTCTCCTAATCATGAACAATGAGAAAATTCTTCAATTTGCTGGTGCAATAAGTAAGATGGCTAACCCATAAGAGTCCGAGCCCTGTCTAAGCCGGTGGAAGGGGTTCTGAGAGCTTTAAGAAAGATCCGGAAATGTATCCCCTTTTTTTGGCACTAAACAGTCTAAGCCCTGTCTAAGCCAGGGGTAGGGGGTTCTACTAAGCTATATGGAATTGTTTTAAGAAGATCACACCAATGATTATTTTGCTATTTGATTTGGATTTTTAATAAACCTTGAAGTATATAAAGAAAATATAAAGCAATTATTTGATAAAAAATCTTATTTGGTCTTACTGCTATTAGCGCATAATAATACATTGAATAACAGATTCACTACATGGAACAGGCCTGTGGGCATCCTAGAGCAAAACACGAGCACATGTACAGTCGTGGTCAAAAGTCTTGAGAATGATACAAATACTAATTTTCACAAAGTCTGCTGCCTCAGTTTTGATGATGGCAATTTTCATATACTCCAGAATGTCATGAAGAGTGATCAGATGAATTGCAATTAATTGCAAAGTCCCTCTTTGCCATGAAAATGAACTTAATCCCAAAAAGACATTTCCACTGCATTTCAGCCCTGCCACAAAAGGACCAGCTGACATCATGTCAGTGATTCTCTCGCTAACACAGGTGAGAGTGTTGACAAGGACAAGGCTGGAGATCACTCTGTCATGCTGATTGAGTTCGAATAACAGACTGGAAGCTTTAAACAGAGGGTGGTGCTTGAAATCATTGTTCTTCCTCTGTTAACCATGGTTACCTGCATGAAAACACGTGCCGTCATCATTGCTTTGCACAAAAAGGGCTTCACAGGCAAGTAAGATTGCACCTAAATCAACCATTTATCGGATCATCAAGAACTTCAAGGAGAGAGTTTCAATTGTTGTGAAGAAGGCGTCAGGGCGCCCAAGAAAGTCCAGCACGCGCCAGGACCGTCTCCTAAAGTTGATTCAGCTGCGGGATCGGGGCACCACCAGTGAACGTAACGTTATGACTGAAAGGGAACGTAACGTTATGACTATAACTACTGTTCCCTGAAGGAGGGAAACGAGGTACAACACCTGTTTGGCCCCGCACTGCCCGTTCCCGGTCTTGTTGAAGAGCAGTATTCAACTGAAGGAATGAGTCCGAGCCTCATGCTTATCACTTGTGGAAGGCGGGGCTTCCAGCGACGTGCGGATTTCATTGGCCTTGTCAGGCGTCATTGTAGATCCTTCAACCGAAGTCACGAGTGTGCGAAACTCCATAGTATGTTGTACCTCATTTCCCTCCTTCAGGGAACAGTAGTTACAGTCATAGCGTTATGTTTTTAGTTGTCCGTCTATAATTAGTGCTTCAGACTAGTCTCACCAGCAGGACTAAGGGCTGATCTAAGGAAAGTCTCTATCTTATTAAATATTCATATTTTTAGTATTGTTATTATCTTCCCACCAATCATGATATATTCTACAGTAATACTTACAAAAGCAGCCAGTTATTATAAGCCTACTTCCCCTATATTGTGCGATTATTCATTGTCATATTATGTGTGGCTGACTTTGAACCTGGGTGGTCTACGCACCGAAATACTTTGTTTGCCCGCTGAGCCAAAGCCTCCACAATAGTGGACCGACAGAAGTCACACTGCTGAACACGCTGCTGTCAGAAAAAATGAGAGGATATGTGAGGACAGAGGATTTAACGCCCAGCCGCTAAACTGTAGCAATTAAAGATAGCGTTTGACAAGGAATGTAGCACTGCTTATGGCTAGGACATCAGTCTTAAAGTAAACTGTCATTTGCCACCGGCATTCGAATGAACAACGTTTTCACAACTCTAAACTACGCCAGCAATGTTGTCAGTGTTAACGAAGCTGCCAACACAGAATTTAACTGTGTTGCTTAAAAAATTACCTGAGTTTGTTTTTTGTTTGAAGACAGACAGAATGTTGATGAGTTACTT
The DNA here is from genome assembly GCF_964263955.1 of Coregonus lavaretus. Classification (NCBI taxonomy): domain Eukaryota; kingdom Metazoa; phylum Chordata; class Actinopteri; order Salmoniformes; family Salmonidae; genus Coregonus; species Coregonus lavaretus. The sequence goes on from NW_028160103.1 coordinate 42,552, forward strand.
TAGACTTCTGAAAAGACCATAGACAGAAAGTTAATTAGACAGCCTTAAAGCAAACTCTGGCCTGAATCTTACCTTGAGATATAACATGGATTTTTTGAGATGTGGGTGCATTATTAAATGTATAACTCAATGCCGATCCTCCCTTCGGCATCAATGCATGATTTGCCTCCTAGTTTATCAGACACAGCCAGGATACAACAAACACTGAGTGTACAAAACATTAGGAACACTCTGCTCTTTCCATGACATAGACTGACCAGGTGAATCCAGGTGAAAGCTATGATCCCTTATTGATGTAAATTGTTAAATCCACTTCAATCAGTGTAGATGAAGGGGAGCAGAAAGGTTAAAGAAGGACTTTTAAGCCTTGAGACAATTGAGACATAGATTGTGTATGTGTGCCATTCAGAGAGTGAACGGGCAAGACAAAATAAAACCACTGCCATTTTCATCAAACCCTCTACTTATCCACTTCAAATAACCAGTCTTCATGATATTTCCATAGCCTCTGATTCCTTATACGTTATACTCTAAGGTAAGTAGACATTATTAGCATAGTCTTTGTATAAGATTGAAGAAAAAAACCGGTGAAACCTGAATCCAATGTGTAAAACATACAGTGGAATTTATGTTTTTGAACCTCACAATGATCGTTTTGATTCTTCAGAGCCAGTCACTGTATCAGCATTCTGTTTGTAGTGAGTGGATCAAGCGTGTTATGGGCAGCCGTGTCTTAACGCCTGTTTCAATTATCCTCTATATGGCTGGCCAGCCCCAGGTTAGGGCTAGGGCTAGAGTTGGTAGATAGTTAGTTGAAATGTTACTGATAGTCTGTAGATAGTCTGTAGATAAATAAAGTGTTACCCAGACAGGTAGTAAATCCCTGGTGAAAGACCTGGAGCAGAGGACACGCTTCTCTGGCCACGGCCTCGCTCACAGAGGTGTTAGTGAGGTGGATCAGGACTCCTCTGCTTGGGGTTGCAGTAGTTCTACATCTGTTAGGCACGGAGATGAACCCTCAACTCTCAGATTGCAGTCAGTGAAGACCAGACTATCATGTGTCATTATAAATCAGGAAGCATACTTATTTATCCCCAAAATATGGCATTATGATGGATCGCTTCCAACATATGCTTTTCTATATGTTTCTCCTCCCAAGTAGAATATCAACACTCCCAGCTTTCTGTAGCGTTTCTCTGCACCACCCAAGAGAAGCAAGCAATTCAAAACCAGCTTTACTGTTATGGACATGGTGCGAATTACGGGGGAGCCGGGGGGGGGGCTCAGCTCCCCTGAATGAGACTTTTAGCTCCCCTAAATGCAACAAAAGTCAAACTTTGGGGAGTCTCTAACTAATGCTAATTTAACCATTCTCCTATTTGTTTAAAATGCAGTGGTAAATATGTTTTACAGTGGTAAATGTGAAAATAAAATCTTCCAATGAAACAAACACCCCCATCTCTCTGTCATGGTTTAAACCATGTATTTCTATGTGGCTTCGCTGTCCATCCAGGAGTGCTGGATTTCGGCCTCAGGTCCTTTACACAGAACACTTCCTCATTTTCACCATTTATTTTGCATTTGCATTAGATTTATCCGTTGATTTGTCACTGTTTGCTTTTGTCAGTCAGCTTTTTTTTTTTTTCAGGTGCACGCTGGTACTGGTGTTCTCTGTGCCGTCCGTGACCAGAAGTAGTAGACCATTTATTTAGCTTTATTATTTTCTATCAATATTTGTTTTCTTTCCTGGATCAGCTGATGATGGTCGACAATATCACTAGACAACTAGCCTAGAGCTGGGCACCAGTGCGGAGGAGTATTTCTGTCTGTAATAAAGCCCTTTTGTGGGGAAAAAAACTCATTCTGATTGGCTGGGCCTGGCTCCCAAGTGGGTGGACCTATGCCCTCCCAGGCCCACCCATGGCTGTGCTCCTGCCCATTCATGTGAAATCCATAGATTAGGGCCTAATGAATTTATTTGAATTGACTGATTTCCTCATATGAACTGTAATTCAGCAAAATCTTTAAAATTGTTGCATGTTGCGTTTATATTTTTGTTCAGTATATTTTGGATTTGTGTGCTCATGAGAATTGTTTTCATGGCAAAACATTATGAAATGTTACCTACACTCTAAAAAGAAAGGTTTCCTGGAGTATCCTTTAGGGATTCTTCAAATTGAAACTGTGGGGACCCCTACAAGTTCTTCAAAGAACCCCTTTTAATGGATCCTCAAATAAACTTTTGAAGAACCTTTTGGGGTTAATTTTTGAACTACCCCCCTCACCTGTTATTATTATTATTATGATTAAACACCAAAACGTAAAAATATCACTAGAGTTTACCCACTTATTTTTTTTTTTGCACTACATTCACTGGATACAGGTAGGCCTATTTGAAGTTCATGGTAATACATATTGTAGCCTAGTCTAGTAAGATGACCGTGTGTGTTAGGGTGACCATCCTGTTTTTCCAGGGACACTTTCAGCCCTATTTCAGGTGTCCTGACTTTTCAGCCTACAAAAAAAGGTACATTTGTTGGCAAGACACATCAATTAATATAGGCCTAATCAATGACAATCGCTGAATGTCATTTTTACGTTTTGGTGTTTTGTAACAGATGTTTATTTCCATTCATCAAATGGCGCAAGTATACATGGTGTAATTCGCACTCCTCGACTGTCCGCAGTACTGTCTGTCAGTGTCCTCTGGCTCCTCCACTGTCCACAGTGCTGTCTGTCAGTGTCCTCTGGCTCCTCCACTGTCCGCAGTGCTGTCTGTCAGTGTCCTCTGGCTCCTCCACTGTCCACAGTGCTGTCTGTTTTTACAAGATAAGAGCGCCTGTATCTGTCTTCCGAGTGCTTCTCAGACATTCGCTAGCTGCTATCTCTCTCAGGGAAGGGTTGTTTGACCCTCATGCCAATATTAATGTTTCGTTTGACATTACACACTTTTATGATGCGATGATTTGCATCCACAATAATTATATCTCGCTGTACACACCTCTGTAGCTGAATGACATTGACATGATGAAAATGGGTCAGAACGCCTTCGAAAATGAAGTTAAGCTCCTGGTGAAATTACAGATAATTAAATAAAACGGTCTTATTAGTGAGATCATCAGTTTAAAGTGCTTATCAGATACATTCAGTTTGCATATAACTTCAGAAAAAATACAACAAATAGTTTTATACCCTCTTGTGGAATTCCTCTGTCTATTGCTGTCTAGCTGTGAAACTAAAGGCTGTGGGAATCAAAAATCAGTAGAATACATCATTATGGGTCAATTTCATTCTTATTCTCCTACAGCCATTGGTTGAACTGCCCCCTGTACTTCTCTAACAACTCAACCGTTGATGTCTTACTTTACCTGACACCGGCATGACGTTTATTCTTTTTTTGGACTTTCCCTAAATGCAACTTACTTTAAGCATGCATCAACGTCTTGCAGTACAACCAAAAAAAGATTAACCCATTATCAGCCAGTGTGTTCTTCTCTCTGACCTACACCCAGACTGCACGCCGGGTCCATGTCTTAAGACTAGCGTAAACAGATCTATTTGTCATCCAATACCAATGACAGAGGGAAAGTCGTCACCTGACTGCTCCTCTCGACTGTCTGTTTTACAGCCTCTGGTTGTAGTGTGTGCAAATTGAAGTGGCTTTGTTCTCTCATTTTATATGGACATTTATATTTTGATAGTTTATCCGTACTTATTTTTGTATCGATACATTCAAATTGATAAATGACATTTTTATTATATATATATGATTTTTTTGGGATTACTTCGTTTACTTTACTACTGTGGTTTGGTAAACATTAGTTTTGACCACTTTGAATCAGATGTGAATATTTGGAATCACGGTTTTTATCATTTTTATAGAATCATTTAAATGTTTATCTTATTTTGGGGGATTTGGAACTATTTCAGCGAATGGACTGTGTGTTTTAGATCACTGCTAATAATCTAAAGACACACACACAAAAAAATCCCAAACATATAGTTATCCTCCATTTTGTCAAAACCAGTCCATTAAAGTTGACAAAATATTTGGTGAAGCGGTTCCAGATCCATTTGATATCTTCCTTGGGTTTTCAGATTTTTGAGAGCTATTTTGATAAACAACTTTTTTTATTGAATGATTGATTGAGTACGTATAAACCAAAATTGCATGGCTAAGAAGTTGCAGTTTAGGGTTTGTCAGACTGTCAGTGTTTAATAGAGTTAAGTTCTTCTCTGTAGATGGGCATGTATATGCTCACTGTTTGTATGTCCCCGTCCCTTCCTTACAGCCAAAAGCTCTAATGCCGCCCGACTGCTTCGTACTGCCTTTACATGGACATGGCAACTGACTTACACTATCACCCTCATCACCCTCATCTCCTCTGTAGTATGTTAATAGGCCCCTCCCCTTTTTACAATCCCCTCCCCCTCTTTAGCGATGTTAAAATATGGACAGTCATCCATCCATTCTAAACTAAAGAAGAAATACAAACTAAGCAAAAACTTTAAATTAATAGAAAGTAGATATTTATTGAGAAGCCAAAAGCGAAAACGTATAGATGTACAGTTCATTGTAAAAACTGGATTATTTATCGAAGAAAAAATTATAATTATGGTGACGTTTATTTTTCATGTTATGTGGTGTGGATGTAAGTGTTGTTCCCTCCCTGCACCATCATGTCTAAAGAAAAATTAAACAAGACGTCCAATTGCTGATTTTTGATCTATACAAAACTATACTTAACCAAGAACATTCTCACACAACTTTCTTTTGTAAACTTTTTTTCTTCATGCCAAAATCATGCGGTGATTGTTGATGTAAGTTGACAAAGACTATGTGGTTTCTTCCTTGAATAATGTTTTAGTTGGCTGATGTTTATAACTGACTTGTCTTTTTTTTACGTTTGCTTTGTACAACATGTAGCTAATCTTAATTTATTAGATCCAACTGTTCTCCTAGTTTGTCTAACATAGTGCTGTTTGTCGTAACTTGTGAGTGATAAACTATTAACGTGTTTTGCCTTGATTTTAATTTAAATGTTTTATCATTTGAAATTTGCATCAATTTGTAGTGCTTAGTGATTAGATAGTCTTGGTAGTGTACTGTATACACAAACCTTGATGGCAGTGGGATTTGGCAGCTGCAATGACAACCTGAATGTTCACCATATCCCTATGAGAACAGACCATATCTACACTCTCCTTTTAACGCTACACCAAACTCAGCATGTGATGGGATACTACTATATTTTTCTCATTTTAATCCTTTAGAAAACTATCGGGATTAGTTACCTCATACGGTATGTTGGCCTCCACACACACACAAACACACACACACACACACACACACACACACACACACACACACACACATCAATGCACATTCTTCATCGCCATCTTCCTCTAAAATTAACCATTCTCCCTCATGTGGGGACAACATGTGTGGATTTGCAAGTCTAATTTCAACCTATTGGTTCCCAGTGCAGCCCTAAGAGAGAGAGAGAGAGAGAGAGAGAGAGAGAGAGAGAGAGAGAGAGAGAGAGAGAGAGAGAGAGAGAGAGAGAGAGAGAGAGAGAGAGAGAGAGAGAGAGAGAGAGAGAGAGAGAGAGAGAGAGAGAGATATTCTATCAGATGTAGTAGTGTACAATCAGTGTCAATTAGAAATCATCATTGACAGATTTTTCTCTTTTAATCCGCTGGATAGTCATTTGTTTATATTCACTGATTACTTACAGTTAATTAGTGGGCATATGAAAGGACCTTTTGTTTGTTAATTATTCAATATAGATACAAGGCATTTGTTGACTTTTCAGAAACGAAAAGGTGCTATTGAACGCTATTGAACCATTATTTAATTTAAAGTGCAGGCTAAATGATTTTGGTATCATTTTCACTAAAGGCCTCCTTTGCTGGGCTGAAAAAAGGAATTGAATTGAATAACCGGCTCTTGAATTTAATTGCGCAAATATAACTTGATTATGAAAGTCTCCAGTGATTCATGCTACCATACATCACACTGTGAGTTGATCACATGGTTACCTCGCAAATACACACATATACTCACAGAGGTATGATACAGACACCCCCTCCAGAATGATACAGACACCCCCTCCAGAATGATACAGACACCCCCTCCAGAATGATACAGACACCCCCTCCAGAATGATACAGACACCGCCTCCAGAATGATACAGAAACCCCTCCAGAATGATACAGACACCCCCTCCAGAATTATACAAACACCCCCTCCAGAATGATACAGAAACCCCCTCCAGAATGATACAGACACCGCCTCCAGAATGATACAGAAACCCCTCCAGAATGATACAGACACCCCCTCCAGAATGATACAGACACCCCCTCCAGAATGATACAGAAACCCCCTCCAGAATGATACAGAAACCCCCTCCCGAATGATACAGATACCCCCTCCAGAATGATACAGAAACCCCCTCCAGAATGATACAGAAACCCCCTCCAGAATGATACAGAAACCCCCTCCAGAATGATCCAGAAACCCCCTCCAGAATGATACAGAAACCCCCTCCAGAATGATACAGAAACCCCCTCCAGAATGATACAGACACCGCCTCCAGAATGATACAGACACCCCCTCCAGAATGATACAGAAACCCCCTCCAGAATGATACAGACACCCCCTCCAGAATGATAGACACTGCCTACAGAATGATACAGACACCCCCTCCAGAATGATACAGACACTGCCTCCAGAATGATACAGACACCCCCTCCAGAATGATACAGACACCCCCTCCAGAATGATACAGACACTGCCTCCAGAATGATACAGAAACCCCCTCCAGAATGATACAGACACTGCCTACAGAATGATACAGACACCCCCTCCAGAATGATACAGAATCCCCCTCCAGAATGATACAGACACCCCCTCCAGAATGATACAGAAACCCCCTCCAGAATGATACGAAAACCCCTACAGAATGATACAGACACCCCCTCCAGAATGATACAGACACTGCATACAGAATGATACAGAAACCCCCTCCAGAATGATACAGAAACCCCCTCCAGAATGATACAGACACCCCCTCCAGAATGATACAGACACCCCCTCCAGAATGATACAGAAACCCCCTCCAGAATGATACGAAAACCCCTACAGAATGATACAGACACCGCCTCCAGAATGATACAGAAACCCCCTCCAGAATGATACAGACACCCCCTCCAGAATGATACAGAAACCCCCTCCAGAATTATACAGAAACCCCCTCCAGAATGATACAGACACCGCCTCCAGAATGATACAGACACCCCCTCCAGAATGATACAGAAACCCCCTCCAGAATGATACAGACACCCCCTCCAGAATGATAGACACTGCCTACAGAATGATACAGACACCCCCTCCAGAATGATACAGACACTGCCTCCAGAATGATACAGACACCCCCTCCAGAATGATACAGATATCCCCTCCAGAATGATACAGACACCCCTTCCAGAATGATAGACACTGCCTACAGAATGATACAGACACACCCTCCAGAATGATACAGACACTGCCTCCAGAATGATACAGACACCCCCTCCAGAATGATACAGACACCCCCTCCAGAATGATACAGACACTGCCTCCAGAATGATACAGACACCCCCTCCAGAATGATACAGAAACCCCCTCCAGAATGATACAGACACCCCCTCCAGAATGATACAGACACCCCCTCCAGAATGATACAGAAACCCCCTCCAGAATGATACGAAAACCCCTACAGAATGATACAGACACCCCCTCCAGAATGATACAGAAACCCCCTAAAGAATGATACAGACACCCCCTCCAGAATGATACAGACACTGCCTCCAGAATGATACAGCCACCCCCTCCAAAATGATACAGAAACCCCCTCCAGAATGATACAGAAACCCCCTCCAGAATGATACAGACACCGCCTCCAGAATGATACAGACACCCCCTCCAGAATGATACAGAAACCCCCTCCAGAATGATACAGACACCCCCTCCAGAATGATACAGACACCCCCTCCAGAATGATACAGAAACCCCCTCCAGAATGATACGAAAACCCCTACAGAATGATACAGACACCGCCTCCAGAATGATACAGAAAACCCCTCCAGAATGATACAGACACCCCCTCCAGAATGATACAGAAACCCCCTCCAGAATGATACAGAAACCCCCTCCAGAATGATACAGACACCGCCTCCAGAATGATACAGACACCCCCTCCAGAATGATACAGAAACCCCCTCCAGAATGATACAGACACCCCCTCCAGAATGATAGACACTGCCTACAGAATGATACAGACACCCCCTCCAGAATGATACAGACACTGCCTCCAGAATGATACAGACACCCCCTCCAGAATGATACAGATACCCCCTCCAGAATGATACAGACACCCCCTCCAGAATGATAGACACTGCCTACAGAATGATACAGACACCCCCTCCAGAATGATACAGACACCCCCTCCAGAATGATACAGAAACCCCCTCCAGAATGATGCAGACACCCCCTCCAGAATGATACAGACACCCCCTCCAGAATGATACAGAAACCCCCTCCAGAATGATACGAAAACCCCTACAGAATGATACAGACACCCCCTCCAGAATGATACAGAAACCCCCTAAAGAATGATACAGACACCCCCTCCAGAATGATACAGACACTGCCTCCAGAATGATACAGCCACCCCCTCCAAAATGATACAGAAACCCCCTCCAGAATGATACAGAAACCCCCTCCAGAATGATACAGACACCGCCTCCAGAATGATACAGACACCCCCTCCAGAATGATACAGAAACCCCCTCCAGAATGATACAGACACCCCCTCCAGAATGATACAGATAGCCCCTCCAGAATGATACAGAAACCCCCTCCAGAATGATACGAAAACCCCTACAGAATGATACAGACACCGCCTCCAGAATGATACAGAAACCCCCTCCAGAATGATACAGACACCCCCTCCAGAATGATACAGAAACCCCCTCCAGAATGATACAGAAACCCCCTCCAGAATGATACAGACACCGCCTCCAGAATTTTACAGACACCCCCTCCAGAATGATACAGAAACCCCCTCCAGAATGATACAGACACCCCCTCCAGAATGATAGACACTGCCTACAGAATGATACAGACACCCCCTCCAGAATGATACAGACACTGCCTCCAGAATGATACAGACACCCCCTCCAGAATGATACAGATACCCCCTCCAGAATGATACAGACACCCCCTCCAGAATGATAGACACTGCCTACAGAATGATACAGACACCCCCTCCAGAATGATACAGACACTGCCTCCAGAATGATACAGACACCCCCTCCAGAATTATACAGACACCCCCTCCAGAATGATACAGACACTGCCTCCAGAATGATACAGACACCCCCTCCAGAATGATACAGAAACCCCCTCCAGAATGATACAGTTACCCCCTCCAGAATGATACAGACACCCCCTCCAGAATGATACAGAAACCCCCTCCAGAATGATACGAAAACCCCTACAGAATGATACAGACACCCCCTCCAGAATGATACAGAAACCCCCTAAAGAATGATACAGACACCCCCTCCAGAATGATACAGACACTGCCTCCAGAATGATACAGCCACCCCCTCCAAAATGATACAGAAGCCCCCTCCAGAATGATACAGAAACCCCCTCCAGAATGATACAGACACCGCCTCCAGAATGATACAGACACCCCCTCCAGAATGATACAGAAACCCCCTCCAGAATGATACAGACACCCACTCCAGAATGATAGACACTGCCTACAGAATGATACAGACACCCCCTTCAGAATGATACAGACACCCCCTCCAGAATGATACAGACACCCCCTCCAGAATGATACAGATACCCCCTCCAGAATGATACAGACACTGCCTACAGAATGATACAGACACCCCCTCCAGAATGATACAGAAACCCCCTCCAGAATGATACAGACACAGCCACCAGAATGATACAGACACCCCCTCCAGAATGATACAGAAACTACCTCCAGAATGATACAGAAACCCCCTCCAGAATGATACAGACACCCCCTCCAGAATGATACAGAAACCCCCTCCAAAATGATAGACACTGCCTACAGAATGATACAGACACCCCCTCCAGAATGATACAGACACTGCCTCCAGAATGATACAGACACCCCCTCCAGAATGATACAGATACCCCCTCCAGAATGATACAGACACTGCCTACAGAATGATACAGACACCCCCTCCAGAATGATACAGAAACCCCCTCCAGAATGATACAGACACCCCCTCCAGAATGATACAGACACCCCCTCCAGAATGATACAGACACCTCCTCCAGAATGATACAGAAAACCCCTCCAGAATGATACAAAAACCCCTACAGAATGATACAGACACCCCCTCCAGAATGATACAGAAACCCCCTACAAAATGATACAGACACCCCCTCCAGAATGATACAGACACTCCCTCCAGAATGATACAGAAACCCCCTCCAGAATGATACAGATACCGCCTACAGAATGATACAGACACACCCTCCAGATTGATATAGACACCCCCTCCAGATTGATACAGACACTGCCTACAGAATGAGACAGAAACCTCCTCCAGAATGATACAGACACCACCTCCAGAATGATACAGAAACCCCCTCCAGAATGATACAGAAACCCCCTCCAGAATGATACAGAAACCCCCTCCAGAATGAGACAGAAACCCCCTCCAGAATGATATAGACACCGCCTCCAGAATGATACAGAAACCCCCTCCAGAATGATACAGAAACCGGACACAAATCACACAAGGGTACATGATACATCCACAGATACGTCATCAGAGAGTGAACGTTCAGCTGTCATTGGTCTGCCCTATGAGACCCTGCCTTTATGGAAGCTGTATAGAGCCATTCAAAAGGCGAGAGGCTGGGTCCGACTGGGGAGCCAGATCCTTCCGTGGGGGTTACTGACACTGTAAGGTAATCTAGCCAGTTGGGCCTTCTGTCCGTCACACATATCTTATTGTAGAATTATAAATATATCCGGGTTTAAGCCACTATGCTGCTTGTTATCCATTTTCAAATAGGGATATAGTTATTATCAGCTACATGATAACTTCAGTGTCAGATGTGAGAGAATATGATTTCAAAGGTAAATACTACTAAATCCACATTATGCTGGCTCTATTGGTTATGTATTCTTACGTGCTTTTTTTGATTACACCTTAATGTCTGGCTCACCCTCACACCCCCTGAAGCCTTTTGAACCTTTTCACTTTTGCATTTGTTCTGTTTTCTGGCATGTCTGTTCTTATTTAAAGCTGTGTTATGTAGGTACAGTGTATGTACATGTTTATTTTGTTTAGTACAGTATCGTGTTGTGCTTTTATTGACCTCTTTTCCGTTTTGGGTGAATGTGATAGTTAGATAGATGTGTATGGTTGCCATTAATAGCTAGAAAGATGTGTATGGTTGCCATGACGTCCTTACTGCTCTCTAACATGTTTTTTGTCTGTCTCTACCTCTAGGAGGTGAATTAGTCATCCCTGTACTCTTAGAGGACCATTTAGTGCTGCCCCCCTCCACCCCCTCCATCCCCCTCCCAACCCTCCCAACCCTCCGCCCACCCCTGACCATAATTGAGACTACTAAAGAGTCCCTGTCCACGGCCACTGAGGCCGGCGTACCTTGCTTGTCGGACGGAGGCAGCGATGATTGTGATGATGATGATGATGATGATGATGATGATGATGATGATGGCTTGGTGATATCTGGGTATGGCTCAGGGGAAGCTTTCGACTCTAACCTGCCTCCTTCTGATGATGAAGAGCTTTACACCACCTTCTCCTTGGTAACAGATAAGACCTTGTCCACGTCGGCTTTTGAAGGTGGCTACAAAGCTCACCAGCCCAAGTGGGAAACAAAGGACTTTAGACCTGACAAACCGTCCTCAGACCGCGGTAGGACTACCACTACCGCCGCGCTGCCGCTAGCACCCGACCAGAGCCGCTACACCTCCACCGCAACCCTGCACCACGCGTCACCCGCCAAGCTTCCTGCCGGCAAAATGAATAACCGCGAGCTAAAACCCCAGCCAGACCTAGTGTTGCTCCCGTTGCCCACGCTGCCCTATGAGGTAGACAGCACCAAGCAGAGGGCTCCTGTAATAACCTCCTCCATGTTCCGTAATGTACCCACAGCCCTGCCCACCCAGCCCGGCGTCGACCGAGTCCCGGGACCCCCGGAAGTGTCCCGCCAGTCTAGCAGCACCATCGGGATGGTCGTCGGGATAGTGGCGGCCGCCGCCCTGTGCATCCTCATCCTCCTGTACGCCATGTATAAGTACAGGAACAGGGACGAGGGCTCCTACCAGGTGGACGAGAGACGGAATTACATCACCAACTCGGCCACGCAGAGCAACGGAGCCGTCGTCAAGGACAAACAGCAGAGCTCGAAAGGCATCAAAGGAAAACAGAAAAACAAAGACAAGGAGTATTACGTTTGAGTGGCGGACGTTGCGAGATGAAAAGAGAGAGGGAAATAAATATAGAACTGTATTTAACAGTTACCTTCTAAGGAGCTGCGAAGACAAAAAAATTGTAAAATTGGAACTGTTACTTGATGCTGTGTAGAGTGGTTGAACTATGACATGTTTTGTAATATAAAGCACACTTACTATTGTAAGCATACCGAGAAGGCTAATAGCATCTTTAGAGACCTTGCTCTTCTATCGGGTAGGTGTACAACCACTTCACAGCTACTGTATCATTATCCTAAGTGACTTTTAGAACCTGTACAAAATGGCGATGTTCCTTAATCTTGACCATTTCCAGCATGTAAGCAACATGTAGTGCTTAACAAGAGTGGGTCAGGATAGAAGGGATCATTGTAAAGTCAATGGAAAAAATGGACTACTGCCGTAAAAAGATTTGAGACATTTCTATTGTTTGTATGGTTTCTACATTATAAAAGTGTGGTGTCTACGCAAAATAAATAACATCTACTACTGTATGTATCAAATGAAACCAAGAGAGCTCAAATGGCTAAGGACAGATCTCTTAGGATCTCTTCAGATCTCATAACTCTGTCATCTGATCTCGACATGATTACTCTCATTGTGCCAGTATGAAAAATGTATGCACTCACTAACTGTAAGTCGCTCTGGATAAGAGCATCTGCTAAATGACTAAAATGTAAAATGTAAAATTGTGTGACAGATGGACGGACAGAGTGACACTGACGTGTGATCCTGGCGAGAAGTGGTTGCTTGTTCTTATCTCGGTTAAAAGCAACTGATTGTAATGCATGCCCATCCTACCAAAACAGTACACTACAGTCCAGTACAGTACAGTACAATATATTGTACAGTACAGTACAATATATCAACGTTGCTTGAATAGTCCAGTTCTCTCCAAGGCCAAATGTTATACTTCGTCATCGTCAAGACTACACAACTCTTTTGATTTTATTCCCTAAAAACATCAACAATGAAAATATGATTTTCCCTGAAGATAAAAAGCTGTGTTGGTTCGCAGTCGTGCTGGTTGTGTCTTTTGCAGGCCTCTGTGTGTTGGTTATCCGCCTCTTGTTCTATTTTCTATGGAGCTGTCCCATCGAGGACAGAATACAGTACTATAACACTGTTAAAGATGTCTAAACAGAAATAAATCTAACGTAAAAAGTGTGAATTCTATCTGTTGTCACAGTCAAACTGTGTCAAACAAACATATTTGTTTACATATTTTATTACATTATAGCCGTTGTACTTTGTAGGTACTAGCTATTGTACATACCATCTAAGTTGTAATTTTTTAGTAATTATATTGTACAGACTGATCATATGGTTTATCAGTTTAATTTCATGAAGAAACATCTATAACTGTTAACTGACATTAATAAATATTTTGAAGCATTGAGAATACACATTTAGTAAATAAAAAAGAAAACTATGTTAGGATAGAGATCTAATCGCAGATGTTTCTAAGTGTCAATCAAATACAAGATGCCCGATCTTAATTGTACCAATGCTTTCTTGTTCTTCTCTGGTTATTTTAGTGTTATTTATATTTTGAAAAGATTAAAGAGAAGCTATATTAAAGACTACTGCTGTTGTATGCGGAGACACAGTTCAGACAATCTCCTGAAACACAGTGTGATTCTTACCTCCAGGTCTGGATAGTAATATTAATGTCAAATCATTCGCTTTTCATATTTGTTTAACATAGTATTGTTATATATCATATTTTTTTCAGTTTCCTTATTTTTTGGGGGAATTTGTATTTTTTTTACTATGATGAATAATTCCCTTTAATTTATGACTATGGCCAGACTGTTTGTAATCATTGACACTTTGGTGTTTTTTGTCATCTTTAGTTTTATTTAATGTTTTATTTTTTTTAAAGTATTTTGATATTGTTTTCTATGAGTTTTCATATTTTTTCATGCTCTTTTTTCCAGGAATTGCTTTGCAATAAAATGTTCTTCACAAACGTGTGTTCAAGTCATGTCTTTTAATAACTAGTTGAGCTGACAGCCGTTTTGCACTGTTTTGCTATGGCTTTAGTCATCAATCTAGCAAGAGGGCAATATTTGATTAATGTAGTAGTGTTTCCCCCTTCTAGAAAGCTATAACCTTTGGCTTTCACCTGGAATTGTTTATTTATGTCTGAGAAAAACCCATATGAAGTATAATAAAACATATACAAATATAATGATATATATTTTATTTTTTTATGGGAATGAATAAGCCTTTTCATACTTGATAATATGTCCATATATACAGTAGCTATAATCTGTTTTAGGAATATTTACCCAAAATATTTCACCTTCTTTATTACTTTACCAAACATATCATGACGTTGTGATAGTCAAAATCTGTTAAATTTGTGAATGTCTAAATCAACATTTGGGCCATTTAAACAGCATGCGTCCCTCCTATAGATAAGGGGATTTTGTCGTTAGATTTTGTCGTTCTGAGCATATGCAATGTGTCTGCCTCAAACAAATGTTTGACTTACTTATTTACTTATTTTAGGTTCAAGGAGGTTTGTAGGTCACATTATTTATCGTAGAACAATGAAAATTGTGTATTTAGATTCGCCTGCTCGAGACAACTTCAGCGATTGCTTTGCCATGTCTGTGCCATGAAGCAGTAGAGCTGGATACATGTTTTTCTAAGGACCGCCCCTTTGACATAACGTTGCAGTGAAGTGATGTAAATGGATGTAACGATGCAGCCGACCACCAGAGGCAGGCAAATACACGTTTATTCGACAGAGAACGTTTACACGGTCCTAGGAAGGTCTGGGTGTCTGTCTTATGACTTATAAAACAGGGGAAAAATCAATAAAATAGGTCATGTAGACATGTACATATTTTTAAAAAGTAATTATAGTGCCCGATTTCGGGGACTGTCAGCTTAAGAGGTTTTAAACTCTATATTTTCACCTCTCAAAGCCAAGTCTTAAGCTCATTATTAAATGAGTAAGCTCAATTGATATGTTAGAGAGTTGGGATAATACATATTAGGGACAACTCTTCCCATAAAACCCCATAAAACCCAATAGGCTATATTCATTTATGTGTTAGTCAAGTATAATTTAGTGTACATTTTCTTCCTCGAACTGCTGATTTTGTATTGTCTGGACTCTATACTCCCAAGATGGAGGACACGTGTAACAGTTCCTGTTACAATAATAATCCTAGCTATGACCTGATACCATAACATACTGTTACCCAGTCATAACAAGACTATTACCTCACACCATAATATACAGTTACCCAGTCATAACAAGACTATTACCTCACACCATAATATACTGTTACCCAGTCATAACAAGACTATTACCTCACACCATAATATACTGTTACCCAGGTATAACAATACTATTACCTCACACCATAACATACTGTTACCCAGTCATAACAAGACTATTACCTCACACCATAACATACTGTTACCCAGGTATAACAAGACTATTACCTCACACCATAACATACTGTTACCCAGTCATAACAAGACTATTACCTCACACCATAACATACTGTTACCCAGTCATAACAAGACTATTACCTCACACCATAATATACTGTTACCCAGGTATAACAAGACTATCACCTCACACCAAAAATACTGTTACCCAGTCATAACAAGACTATTACCTCACACCATAATATACTGTTACCCAGGTATAACAAGACTATTACCTCACACCATAACATACTGTTACCCAGTCATAACAAGACTATTACCTCACACCATAATATACTGTTACCCAGGTATAACAAGACTATTACCTCACACCATAACATACTGTTACCCAGTCATAACAAGACTATTACCTCACACCATAATATACAGTTACCCAGTCATAACAAGACTATTACCTCACACCATAATATACTGTTACCCAGTCATAACAAGACTATTACCTCACACCATAACATACTGTTACCCAGTCATAACAAGACTATTACCTCACACCATAATATACTGTTACCCAGGTATAACAAGACTATTACCTCACACCATAACATACTGTTACCCAGTCATAACAAGACTATTACCTCACACCATAATATACTGTTACCCAGGTATAACAAGACTATTACCTCACACCATAACATACTGTTACCCAGTCATAACAAGACTATTACCTCACACCATAATATACAGTTACCCAGTCATAACAAGACTATTACCTCACACCATAATATACTGTTACCCAGTCATAACAAGACTATAACCTCACACCATAATATACTGTTACCCAGTCATAACAAGACTATTACCTCACACCATAATGTACTGTTACCCAGGTATAACAAGACTATTACCTCACACCATAACATACTGTTACCCAGTCATAACAAGCTTGTTCCACCCCAATGGTGGAACAAGCTCCCTCACGACGCCAGGACAGCGGAGTCACTCACCACCTTCCGGAGACATTTGAAACCCCACCTCTTTAAGGAATACCTGGGATAGGATAAAGGAATCCTTCTACCCCCCCCCCCAATTGTAAAGTGGTTATCCCACTGGCTATAGGGTGAACGCACCAATTTGTGAGTCGCTCTGGCTAAGAGCGTCTGCTAAATGACGTTACCTCACACCATAATATACAGTTACCCAGTCATAACAAGACTATTACCTCACACCATAATATACTGTTACCCAGGTATAACAATACTATTACCTCACACCATAATATACTGTTACCCAGTCATAACAAGACTATTACCTCACACCATAACATACTGTTACCCAGGTATAACAAGACTATTACCTCACACCATAATATACTGTTACCCAGTCATAACAAGACGATTACCTCACACCATAATATACTGTTACCCAGTCATAACAAGACTATTACCTCACACTATAACATACTGTTACCCAGGTATAACAATACTATTACCTCACACCATAATATACTGTTACCCAGTCATAACAAGACTATTACCTCACACCATAATATACTGTTACCCAGGTATAACAAGACTCAAATTTGAGGGGTATCTGTTATCTACTTGTTTTCATTTTATATTTCCTTTAGGTCTCTGTGAACATTGAAATCTGTCTGCCAGGAATTTTAGCGTTTTGTACAGCATCAGTGGTATTTCCATAAAGCTATGCAGTACAGCAGCTTTTCGTCCATTGGTTTGCTCGCCATCACCCCATACAGGGACACGTCATTTACATCCAAGGCCTGATGTACGGTGTGTGTGCCGACAGTGAGAAATACCACTCTCCCTCCACGGGATTCTCAGACAGGAGTGGCCTTTCACTGTGTGTCTGTAGAACACTGAGAGAGAGAGAGAGAGAGAGAGAGAGAGAGAGAGAGAGAGAGAGAGAGAGAGAGAGAGAGAGAGAGAGAGAGAGAGAGAGAGAGAGAGAGAGAGCGATAGAGAGAGAGAGAGAGAGAGAGAGAGAGAGAGAGAGAGAGAGACATAGCGAGAAAGAGAGAGAAAGAGAGAGAGAGAGAGAAAGAGAGAGACAGAAAGAGAGAGAGAGAGAGAGAGAGCGAGAGAGAGAGAGAGAGACAGAGAGCGAGAGAGAGAGAGAGAGAGAGAGAGAGAGAGAGAGAGAGAGAAAGAAAGAAAGAAAGAAAAAAAGAAAGAAAGAAAGAAAGAAAGAAAGAAAGAAAGAAAGAAAGAAAGAAAGAAAGAAAGAAAGAAAGAACGAAAGAAAGAAAGAAAGAAAGAAAGAAAGAAAGAAAGAAAGAAAGAAAGAAAGAAAGAGAGATTTCTTATGCTGATATACAGTATATTATGACTCATTGTGTAACTTGACATGAACAGAGCCACAGTGATTGGAGACTGACGAGAGCCATAGCGATTGGAGACTGAAGAGAGCCACAGTGATTGGAGACTGAAGAGAGCCACAGTGATTGGAGACTGAAGAGAGCCACAGTGATTGGAGACTGAAGAGAGCCACAGTGATTGGAGACTGACGAGAGCCACAGTGATTGGAGACTGACGAGAGCCATAGTGATTCAGAATGCCTGTCGTTCATTCATCATATCATGCTATGTGATCTGCTTTTTATCTTTACTCACCTCACAGTTTGATGGAGTTAAAAATGTGGATATATTTATTTTGGTTTTTCACTGATACCCGTGGTCCTTCCTTTAGAAGTGTCCATATACGCAGAATAGGGACAGGATTCAATCTGATCGCTCCTTTTCGACCATGGGCCATTTAAAGGCAATGTTACCGCGCTCGCAGAGATCACAAGTGCACGCTTCAGATGTGGGCTCAATCGGAAATTACCTTAATATTTCATCCATGCTACAACACGGATCTTCCCCGTTCCAGATTGTATCTAGGCCCGAGGTTTGATTTGGCACTAGACAGGACCATTCTCTCGTTCCCCCATCCTACCTGATGTAAACTCTCTCGGCCGCAACTACCCATCTCCCCTTTCCCAGTCTGAAACCCCTCTCTGATTGGCTGTATTGATCCAGGCCTACAGCAGTAGTTTCTCCCAGGTGATGAAGCACACAGAGCGATAGAACCCTGAGTGAACCTGCTCACTTCACCAAGACTACCCACAAACCACATTCAGCTTGAGTTAGGATCTCAAGTTAGGATTTAGCCCTTAGAGAGGAAGTGGGAAATACTGATAGATTTGAAAGACATGCCCCTAATTGATATTTGTGAGTTTATTTCTGTAGAGAGAGAGAGAGAGACATCTGTTTGCTTTAAGAGGGGGAGTATGTTAAAATGGAGAGAGTGGGTAGGGGGAGAGGAGGGGGTAAAAGAAAGAGGGGAACACACTTTTCTTCAGACTCGGTGAAGCGGCAGAGACTACGCTTGTCCCTGGAGCTTCGTCTCCAAATGAGATGTCATATTTTGTAGGTACACACAGCTCTCTGATGCTAACATGAAAGCCAGGCAGAGATGAACTATTCCACACAGGCAGAGATGTTGACTGAGACAATTTCATCTCCACCGCAATCACAGACGTCGCACTGTGGCTTTTATATAACTCAGGTGAGTGTGTCAGCATGTGTTAGTGTGTGTGTCGGTGTGTGTCGGTGTGTGTGGATTGCCAGGGATCCTGTGAAAATGGTTACATTAGTCATTGGCTGAGCGGTAACGTTTTTCCAAAGCTTGCTGTACACATGGAGCCTTACTTTTCCAAGCTGAGGGAATGCTCAATAAACCCTGAGAATTTTTTGCATAGGTATCCATATGGAACTGACCAATAACTTCATTGTACCTGTTCAGCTTGTAATACCTGGTATTGACTTGGAATCTGCATACTCTGGTACAAACATTATCATACTGTAGTTTTCCTCACTAGGATCAATGGAATGATAGTATTTGCTGTTATTCAAACATTACAAACGATCTAACTGACTCAAATCATCCGTGATCACTTTGCTTTTTGCTTTTTCTGAAAGGTAATGTGTTTTTACTGCAATCATATTTACAGGATCGAGTAATATACAGTGGGGAGAACAAGTATTTGATACACTGCCGATTTTGCAGGTTTTCCTACTTACAAAGCATGTAGAGGTCTGTAATTGTATGATTTTTCAGAAAATAATTTGAATTTTATTGCATGACGTAAGTATTTGATACATCAGAAAAGCAGAAACCTTTGTTTGCAATTACAGAGATCATACGTTTCCTGTAGGTCTTGACCAGGTTTGCACACACTGGAGCAGGGATTTTGGCCCACTCCTCCATACAGATCTTCTCCAGATCCTTCAGGTTTCGGGGCTGTCGCTGGGCAATACAGACTTTCAGCTCCCTCCAAAGATTTTCTATTGGGTTCAGGTCTGGAGACTGGCTAGGCCACTCCAGCACCTTGAGATGCTTCTTACGGAGCCACTCCTTAGTTGCCCTGGCTGTGTGTTTCGGGTCGTTGTCATGCTGGAAGACCCAGCCACGACCCATCTTCAATGCTCTTACTGAGGGAAGGAGGTTGTTGGCCAAGATCTCGCGGTACATGGCCCCATCCATCTTCCCCTCAATACGGTGCAGTCGTCCTGTCCCCTTTGCAGAAAACCATCCCCAAAGAATGATGTTTCCACCTCCATGCTTCAGACACGGTGTCTGTCATTGGATGGTGTTCTTGGGGTTGTACTCATCCTTCTTCTTCCTCCAAACACGGCGAGTTGAGTTTAGACCAAAAAGCTCTATTTTTGTCTCATCAGACCACATGACCTTCTCCCATTCCTCCTCTGTATCATCCAGATGGTCATTGGCAAACTTCAGACGGGCCTGGACATGCGCTGGCTTGAGCAGGGGGACCTTGCGTGCGCTGCAGGATTTGAATCCATGACGGCGTAGTGTGTAACTAATGGTTTTCTTTGAGACTGTGGACCCAGCTCTCTTCAGGTCATTGACCAGGTCCTGCCGTGTAGTTCTGGGCTGATCCCTCACCTTCCACATGATCATTGATGCCCCACGAGGTGAGATCTTGCATGGAGCCCCAGACCGAGGGTGATTGACCGTCATCTTGAACTTCTTCTATTTTCTAATAATTGTGCCAACAGTTGTTGCCTTCTCACCAAGCTGCTTGCCTATTGTCCTGTAGCCCATCCCAGCCTTGTGCAGGTCTACAATTTTATCCCTGATGTCCTTACACAGCTCTCTGGTCTTGGCCATTGTGGAGAGGTTGGAGTCTGTTTGATTGAATGTGTGGACAGGTGTCTTTTATACAGGTAACGAGTTCAACATGTGCAGTCAATACAGGTAATGAGTAGAGAACAGGAGGGCTTCTTAAAGAAAAACTAACAGGTCTGTGAGAGCCGGAATTCTTACTGGTTGGTAGGTGATCAAATACTTATGTCATGCAATAAAATGTAAATTAATTACTTAAAAATCATACAATGTGATTTTCTGGATTTTTGTTTTAGATTCCATCTCTCACAGTTGAAGTGTACCTATGATAAAAATTACAGACCTCTACATGCTTTGTAAGTAGTAAAACCTGCAAAATCGGCAGTGTATCAAATACTTGTTCTCCCCACTGTATCATTTTGTGAACACAGTATGTCTTTCCAGTCATTCTCAATAGCATCCCCATCCTTCGAACACTAAATAAACATGTCTGCTATTTGGTGTATGACCATTTCATCCATCTATCCTGGAACATGGGAGAGAGGACTTAGCGGGAATCTCATGGGTGTGAATGTCAGTTACAGAATCGTCACTGTTACCTGAGCCTGCCTCAGAGTTCATTCTGATAGGAACAGTGTTCCACATAATGGAACATAATTTTCTTCAAATGGCTGTCTGCTGTGAAGTGCATGTGCAATTGTAACTCACAGTTTATTCTAACTGAACATCAGGTCCCTCTCAGTATGAGGTGAAACCTAAGCAATTCTATGAGTAGTCTCCTCTTTTTTGAAGATGTAACTCAGCTACTGTATGAAACTATAATGGTAAAATAATGATAATTATTTCATACTTTCAGACAGTCTTTTATAATTCACCCTGGTCAGGGGAAATCTACTTTAGGTTAGATCTCTCTCTCTCTCTCTCTCTCTCTCTCTCTCTCTCTCTCTCAATTCAATTTCAATTTAAGGGCTTTATTGGCATGGGAAACGTGTGTTAACATTGCCAAAGCAAGTGAAGTAGATAGCAAACTCTCTCTCTCTCGCTCTTTCTCTCTCTCTCTCTCTCTATCTCTCCATTTATCTCTCTCTCTCTCTCTCTCTCTCTCTCTCTCTCTCTCTCTCTCTTTCTCTCTCTCTCTCTCTCTCTCGCTCTCTCTCTCATCTCTCCTTCTCTC